>NW_028166532.1:227500-275584 GCF_964263955.1 Coregonus lavaretus
TTATAAAAAAATATCTCAAACTTTGAACATCCCACGGAGCACCATTAAATCCATTATTAAAAAATTGAAAGAATATGGCAGCACAACAAACCTGCCAAGAGAGGGCCGCCCACCAAAACTCACAGACCAGGCAAGGGGGGCATTAATCAGAGGCAACAAAGAGACCAAAGATAACCCTGAAGGAGCTGCAAAGCTCCACAGCGGAGATTTGAGTATCTGTCCATAGGACCACTTTAAGCCATACACTCCACAGAGCTGGGCTTTACGGAAGAGTGGCCAGAAAAAAGCCATTGCTTAAAGAAATGATGGATGGCGCTAAATACAGGGAGATTATTGAGGGAAACCTGTTTCAGTCTTCCAGAGATTTGAGACTGGGACGGAGGTTCACCTTCCAGCAGGACAACGACCGTAAGCATAATGCTAAAGCAACACTCGAGTGGTTTAAGGGGAAACAATTACATGTCTTGGAATGGCCTAGTCAAAGCCCAGACCTCAATCCAATTGAAAATCTGTGATATGACTTAAAGATTGCTGTACACCAGCGGAACCCATCCAACTTGAAGGAGCTGGAGCAGTTTTGCCTTGAAGAATGGGCAAAAATCCCAGTGGCTAGATGTGCCAAGCTTATAGAGACATACCCCAAGACACTTGCAGCTGTAATTCCTGCAAAAGGTGGCTCTACAAAGTATTGACTTTGGGGGGGGGGGGGGTGAATAGTTATGCACGCTCAAGTTCAGTTTTTTGGTCTTATTTCTTGTTTGTTTCAAAATAAAATAAAATTTGCATCTTCAAAGTGGTAGGCATGTTGTGTAAATCAAATGATACAAACCCCCCCAAAAAAATCATAGATTGCACACAGGTGGACTTTATTTAATTAATTGTGACTTCTGAAGGTAATTGGTTGCACCAGATCTTATTTAGGGGCTTCATAGCAAAGGGGGTGAATACATATGCACGCACCACTTTTCCGTTATTTTTTTTTTTGCATTTCACTTCACCAAATTTGACTGTTTTGTGTATGTCCATTACATGAAATCCAAATAAAAATCTATTTTAATTCCAGGTTGTAATGCAACAAAATAGGAAAAATGCCAAGGGGGGTGAATACTTTCGCAAGCCACTGTAGGTAATAACCAGTAGTGATGAAAAACATTTAATAAATTCAAATTAATCGATAGTTAAATATCGCTATTTTATCTTTGGATTATATTATATCGATATTTGACTCAAGTATCAATTTGTTCTACATCTTCTTTTAAAAAAGTGAGCCAAAATGTTTTCAGCATTTGTATTTATTGCCTTCTGTCTCTCTGAAGCAGACACATGGTGAGCAATATGTTTAGAACATTGAATCGCAATAAAATCACAGTATTGAAAACGCAATCATGAGTATTGCAATACATATCGTATCGGCACCTAAATATGGTGATAATATGGTGAGGTCCCTCAGTATGGTGATAATATGGTATGGTGAGGTCCCTCAGTATGGTGATAATATGGTATGGTGAGGTCCCTCAGTATGGTGATAATATGGTATGGTGAGGTCCCTCAGTATGGTGATAATATGGTATGGTGAGGTCCCTCAGTATGGTGATAATATGGTATGGTGAGGTCCCTCAGTATGGTGATAATATGGTATGGTGAGGTCCCTCAGTATGGTGATAATATGGTATGGTGAGGTCCCTCAGTATGGTGATAATATGGTATGGTGAGGTCCCTCAGTGTGGTGATAATATGGTATGGTGAGGTCCCTCAGTATAGTGATAATATGGTATGGTGAGGTCCCTCAATATGGTGATAATATGGTGAGGTCCCTCAGTATGGTGATAATATGGTGAGGTCCCTCAGTATGGTGATAATATGGTATGGTGAGGTCCCTCAGTATGGTGATAATATGGTATGGTGAGGTCCCTCAGTATGGTGATAATATGGTGAGGTCCCTCAGTATGGTGATAATATGGTATGGTGAGGTCCCTCAGTATGGTGATAATATGGTATGGTGAGGTCCCTCAGTATGGTGATAATATGGTATGGTGAGGTCCCTCAGTATGGTGATAATATGGTATGGTGAGGTCCCTCAGTATGGTGATAATATGGTGAGGTCCCTCAGTATGGTGATAATATGGTATGGTGAGGTCCCTCAGTATGGTGATAATATGGTATGGTGAGGTCCCTCAGTATGGTGATAATATGGTGAGGTCCCTCAGTATGGTGATAATATGGTATGGTGAGGTCCCTCAGTATGGTGATAATATGGTATGGTGAGGTCCCTCAGTATGGTGATAATATGGTATGGTGAGGTCCCTCAGTATGGTGATAATATGGTATGGTGAGGTCCCTCAGTATGGTGATAATATGGTATGGTGAGGTCCCTCAGTATGGTGATAATATGGTGAGGTCCCTCAGTATGGTGATAATATGGTATGGTGAGGTCCCTCAGTATGGTGATAATATGGTATGGTGAGGTCCCTCAGTATGGTGATAATATGGTGAGGTCCCTCAGTATGGTGATAATATGGTATGGTGAGGTCCCTCAGTATGGTGATAATATGGTATGGTGAGGTCCCTCAGTATGGTGATAATATGGTATGGTGAGGTCCCTCAGTATGGTGATAATATGGTATGGTGAGGTCCCTCAGTATGGTGATAATATGGTATGGTGAGGTCCCTCAGTATGGTGATAATATGGTATGGTGAGGTCCCTCAGTATGGTGATAATATGGTATGGTGAGGTCCCTCAGTATGGTGATAATATGGTATGGTGAGGTCCCTCAGTATGGTGATAATATGGTATGGTGAGGTCCCTCAGTATGGTGATAATATGGTATGGTGAGGTCCCTCAGTATGGTGATAATATGGTATGGTGAGGTCCCTCAGTATGGTGATAATATGGTATGGTGAGGTCCCTCAGTATGGTGATAATATGGTGAGGTCCCTCAGTATGGTGATAATATGGTGAGGTCCCTCAGTATGGTGATAATATGGATAATGTTTGTGTACTCTTCAGTAATAACCAGTCGGTCAGTCTTCAGGGCGGTCTCTAGGTTGTGTGTGTGTGTACCTCTCTTCAGTAATAACCAGTCGGTCAGTCTTCAGGGCGGTCTCTAGGTTCTGTGTGTGTGTACCTCTCTTCAGTAATAACCAGTCGGTCAGTCTTCAGGGCGGTTTCTAGGTTCTGTGTGTGTGTACCTCTCTTCAGTAATAACCAGTCGGTCAGTCTTCAGGGCGGTTTCTAGGTTCTGTGTCTGCAGCAGTAGTTTGTCTACCGTCACAGAGTGCTGCTTCCTCTGTTGTTCCATCTCTCTCTCTGATGCTGCCAACGCCTCCAGAGCACTGCTCAGCCTGCACACACACACACACACACACACACACACACACACACACACACACACACACACACACACATATTGTGAGTGATATGATGAGGCAGCTCTCTCCTTCCATTGTGAGTGATATGATAAATAAATAATGTTGCCCTTGGTTCTATCCCTTTGTATATCCAAGCCCTCAGTTTGTGAATGACAATGCTATTGGTCCTTTGTTCTAGTTGTGATGGCAGACATCTCATCTGTCTAGTGTTAAACCCATATTCCTGTTACTTTGTCATGTCTGCACCTTTGTTGATGTGTTCTTAATGTGTTTTCCTTCCAAACCACCACATTATTCCCAACCTACTGGCCTTTAAAACCCTCCATTACAGTCCATGGTCCAGCAACAGTCCTGAACTTAGTTTACAGTCCATGGTCCAGCAACAGTCCTGAACCTAGTTTACAGTCCATGGTCCAGCAACAGTCCTGAACCTATCTTACAGTCCATGGTGGCAGCAACCCTGAAACTAGTTTACAGTCCACTCCAGTCCTTTTCTTTAAACACACATTCTAAACACATCACATGGGCTTGGGACCCGGCTAGTCTGCATGCCACAGATGGCTAACGCATAGGCAATTTGCTGAGAGTTAACACACAAACACGTTGTCATACTTGTCATTCAGTATGTTGTGGTCCTGCTGGCTCTGGTCCAGACAGCTCTGTCTCTCTCTCAGCTCACCCAGAAGAGACGTCACCTGGGCCTTCAGCGCCTCGCCATCCTTAGCCAGCTACACAAACACCATAGACAGAGAGATAAAAATAGTTAATACTCAAGACAGTGAGAGAGAGTTGTTACTCTGACACACAGAGAGAGTTGTTACTCCGTGACACACAGAGAGAGTTGTTACTCTGACACACAGAGAGAGTTGTTACTCTGACACACAGAGAGAGTTGTTACTCCGTGACACAGAGAGAGTTGTTACTCTGACACACAGAGAGAGTTGTTACTCCGTGACACAGAGAGAGAGAGAGAGAGTTGTTACTCCGTGACACAGAGAGAGAGAGAGAGAGTTGTTACTCCGTGACACAGAGAGAGAGAGAGTTGTTACTCAGACAATACGATGCAGTAGGACTGAGTGTTAGGGACAACATGTGCTGTGTGTTGTGAGTGTTTCAAATCCCATTTTATTTGTCACATGCGCCGAATACAACAGGTGTAGACCTTACCTTGAAATGCTTATTTACAAGCCCTTAACCAACAATGCAATTAAGAAAAATAAGAGTTAAGAAAATATTTACTAAATAAACGAAAGTAAAAAATAAAGTAACAATAAAATAACTAAATGAGGCTATATGCAGGGGGTACCGGTACCGGGGTAGGGCCTTCCTCTGACACCGGCTGGTATAGAGGTCCTGGATGGCAGGAAGCTTGGCCCCAGTGATGTACTGGGCCGTACGCACTACCCTCTGTTGCGCCTTGCAGTCGGAGGCCGAGCAGTTGCCATACCAGGCGGTGATGCAACCAGTCAGGATGCTCTCGATGGTGCAGCTGTAGAACTTTATGAGGATCTGAGGACCCATGCCAAATCTTTTCAGTCTCCTGAGGGGGAATAGGCGTTGTCGTGCCCTCTTCACGACTGTCTTGGTGTGTTTGGACCATGATAGTTTGTTGGTGATGTTGACACCAAGGAACTTGAAGCTCTCAACCTGCTCCACTACAGCCCCGTCGATGAGAATGGGGGTGTGCTCGGTCCTCTTTTTTTTCCTGTAGTCCACAATCATCTCCTTTGTCTTGGTCACGTTGAGGGAGAGGTTGTTGTCCTGGCACCACACGGCCAGGTCTCTGACCTCCTCCCTATAGGCTGTCTCATCGTTGTCGGTGATCAGGCCTACCACTGTTGTGTCGTCGGCAAACTTAATGATGGTGTTGGAGTAGTGCCTGGCCATGCAGTCATGGGTGAACAAGGAGTACAGGAGGGAATTAAGCACGCACCCCTGAGGAGCCCCCGTGTTGAGGATCAGCGTGGCGGATGTGTTGTTGCCTACCCTTACCACCTGGGGGCGGCACGTCAGGAAGTCCAGGATCCAGTTGCAGAGGGAGGTGTTTAGTCCCAGGGTCCTTAGCTTAGTGATGAGCTTTGAAGGCACTATGGTGTTGAACGCTGAGCTGTAGTCAATGAACAGCATTCTCACATAGGTGTTCCTTTTGTCCAGGTGGGAAAAGGAAGTGTGGAGTGCAATAGAGATTGCATCATCTGTGGATCTGTTGGGGTGGTATGCAAATTGGAGTGGGTCTAGGGTTTATTGGATAATGGTGTTGACGTGAGCCATGACCAGCCTTTCAAAGCACTTCATGGCTACAGATGTGAGTGCTACGGTCTGTAGTCATTTAGGCAGGTTATCTTAGTGTTCTTGGGCACGGGGACTATGGTGGTCTGCTTGAAACATGTTGGTATTACAGACTGTCAGGGACAGGTTGAAAATGTCAGTGAAGACACTTGCCAGTTGGTCAGCGCATGCTCTGAGTACGCGTCCTGTTTAAAAGGTCTTACTCACATCAGCTACGGAGAGCGTGATCACACAGTCGTCCGGAATAGCTGGTGAGCTCAAGCATGCTTCAGTGTTGCTTGCCTTGAAGCGCGCATAGAAGTTATTTAGCACATCTGGTACGCTCGTGTCACTGGGCAGCTCGCGGCTGGGCTTCCCTTTGTAGTCTGTAATAGTTTTCAAGCCCTGCCACATCCGACGAGCGTCGGAGCCGGTGTAGTAGGATTCAATCTTAGTCCTGTTTTGACGCTTTGCCTGTTTGATGGTTCATCGGAGGGCGTAGCGGGATTTCTTATGGTCAGATTTGCCAAATGGAGGGCGAGGGAGAGCTTTGTATGTGTCTCTGTGTGTGGAGTAAAGGTGGTCTAGAGTTTTTTTCCCTCTGGTTGAACATTTAACATGCTGGTAGAAATTAGGTAAAACTGATTTAAGTTTCCCTGCATTAAAGTCCCCGGCCACTAGGAGAGCCGCCTCTGGATGAGCGTTTTCCTGTTTGCGTATGGCCTTATACAGCTCATTGAGTGCGGTCTTAGTGCCAGCATCGGTTTGTGGTGGTAAATAAACAGCTACGAAGAATATAGATGAAAACTCTCTTGGTAGATAGTGGGTCTACAGCTTATCATGAGGTAATCTACCTCAGGCGAGCAAAACCTTAATATTAGATTTCGCACACCAGCTTTTATTGACAAACAGACACAGACCACCACCCCTCGTCTTACCAGAGGCAGCTGTTCTGTCTTGCCGACGCACGGAAAAACCAGCCAACTGTATATTATCCATGTCGTCATTCAGCCACGACTCGGTGAAACATAAGATATTACCGTTTTTAATGTCCCGTTGGTAGGATAGTCTCGAACAGAGCTCATCCAGTTTATTCTCCAGTGATTGCATATTGGCCAATAGAACGGATGGTAGAGGCGAGTTACCCACTCGCCGATGAATTCTCACAAGGCACCCTGAACTCCGCCCCCTGTATCGGCGTCTCTTCATGTGAATGACGGGGATTTGGGCCCGGGCCGGTATCAGCAGTAAATCCTTCGCGTACGACTCAGTAAGGAAAAACTCTTCGTCCAGTTCGAGGTGAGTAATCGCTGTTCTGATGTCCAGAAGCTCTTTTCGGTCATAAGAGACGGTGGCAGAAACATTATGTACAAAATAAGTTACAAACAATGCGAAAAAACGCACAATTGGTTAGGAGCCTGTAAAACGGCAGCCGTCCCCTCCGGCGCCATTCTACCTCCGGCGCCATTTGTGGTGTGTGTGTGTGTTGTGAGTGTAGTGAGTGCAGTGTGTGTACCTGGGCACAGTCCTTGTCCTTCTGTTTAAGCAGCACTTCAGTTCTGTCTCTCTGAGCTGAACTCTTCTGGAGTGAATCTAACTTCTCCTGCAGCTCTCTGTACCTACACACACAGTTGCAGGTCTTTAGTAGCACTGTTCAGAATTACAAGGCAAAATAGAGAGATACTCTAGACAGTTCTTACCTGCACTGCGTGGCTTGTAGCTGCTCTGTGAGTTTGGCCAGGTGGGAGCTGAGGAGACAGGAGGCAGAAACATCAGCACACACACACACGGACACGTTGCAGGAAGTGATGAGGAAATTATGTCATACCTTTCAGATGAGGGCGGGGCATCGGAATGCTGAACCGCTTCCTCGGTAACACCACAACTCTAAGGAACACAAGCATGCCTTTACCTTCCATTTTTAATATTTGCATTCACATTTTAGCCCATTATTTCATTTCATGGTATCCAATTGTATAGTTACGACCTCGTCTGTGAGGCAACTCCCCAGCGTTCTCAGGAGAGGTGACGGGTGGGACATGCGTCCTCTGAAACATGCTCCGCCAAACCACGCTGCGTCTTATCACACTGCTCACTAACCCAGAAGTCAGACAAACCAATGTGTCAGAGGGAACGCCGTTCAACGTGAAGTCAGCTTGAAGGCGCCGCTACAGCGTGCTGAGACTTGGAATCCCCTGACTACCCTCCCCTCCCCTAATTCGGACGATGCTAGGCTGGAATCCCCTGACTACCCTCCCCTCCCCTAACTCGGACGATGCTAGGCTGGAATCCCCTGACTACCCTCCCCTCCCCTAACTCGGACGATGCTAGGCTGGAATCCCCTGACTACCCTCCCCTCCCCTAACTCGGACGATGCTAGGCTGGAATCCCCTGACTACCCTCCCCTAACTCGGACGATGCTAGGCCAATTGTGCACGTCCCTTGGGATCTCCCGGTCAAAATCTGGAATCGAACCAGGTTGTAGTGGCGTCCCTCTGCACTCGGGAGGCCCTACCTTCTATTGTTGATTTCTACACAGAATGACCCTAACACCACACACACACTACCTGTGCCTGATCCAGTCTGGTTCCGAGTTGCTCAACTGAGCGACGAAGGCGGTCTCTTTCCCTCTCTCTCTCCTCCCTCTCCCTCCTCCCTCTCTCTTTCCCTCTCTCTCTCTCCCTCCTCCCTCTCTCTTTCCCTCTCTCTCCCTCCTCCCTCTCTCTCCCTCTCCCCCTCCTCTCTCTCTCCCTCTCTCCCTCCTCTCTCTCCCTCTTTCCCTCCTCTCTCTCCCTCTCTCTCTCTCTCTCCTCCCTCCTCTCCCTCTCCCTCTCCCTCCTCCCTCTCTCTCTCCAGCTCTTCATTCCTCCTCCTCAGATCTCTCATTCCTTCTTCCAACTGCTCTTTGTGGATCTTCAGCAGCTGGGGAAACCCATTCCCTCAAGAGGGCTACAGAAAGAGGGAGTGAGGAGCGAAAGAGGAAGACCGAAGAGGGGTTGATAGACACAGCATATCCAATAGAAGCTTTGTGGGCCAATACAGTACACTAACTACAATACACTACACTACAGTACACTAACTACAATACACTACACCACACTCCCTACACTAACTACAGTATATTACCAACTACAGTACACTAACTATACCAACTACAGTACCCTAACTAACTATACCAACTACAGTACACTACCTAACAATACCAACTACAGTACCCTACCTAACTATACCAACTACAGTACCCTAACTATACCAACTACAGTGCCCTAACTAACTATACCAACTACAGTACACTAACTAACTATACCAACTACAGTACCCTAACTAACTATACCAACTACAGTACCCTAACTAACTATACCAACTACAGTACACTAACTAACTATACCAAATACAGTACCCTAACTAACTATACCAACTACAGTACACTAACTATACCAACTACAGTACCCTAACTAACTATACCAACTACAGTACCCTAACTAACTATACCAACTACAGTACCCTACCTAACTATACCAACTACAGTACCCTACCTAACTATACCAACTACAGTACCCTAACTATACCAACTACAGTACCCTAACTATACCAACTACAGTACCCTACCTAACTATACCAACTACAGTACCCTACCTAACTATACCAACTACAGTACCCTAACTAACTATACCAACTACAGTACCCTAACTATACCAACTACAGTGCCCTAACTATACCAACTACAGTACCCTAACTAACTATACCAACTACAGTACCCTAACTAACTATACCAACTACAGTACCCTAACTATACCAACTACAGTACCCTAACTATATCAACTACAGTACCCTACCTAACTATACCAACTACAGTACCCTAACTAACTATACCAACTACAGTACCCTAACTATACCAACTACAGTACCCTAACTATACCAACTACAGTACCCTAACTAACTATACCAACTACAGTACCCTAACTATACCAACTACAGTACCCTAACTATACCAACTACAGTACCCTAACTAACTATACCAACTACAGTACCCTAACTAACTATACCAACTACAGTACCCTAACTATACCAACTACAGTACCCTAACTAACTATACCAACTACAGTTCCCTAACTATACCAACTACAGTGCCCTAACTAACTATACCAACTACAGTACCCTAACTAACTATACCAACTACAGTACCCTAACTATACCAACTACAGTACCCTAACTATACCAACTACAGTACCCTAACTATACCAACTACAGTACCCTACCTAACTATACCAACTACAGTACACTACCTAAATATACCAACTACAGTGCCCTAACTAACTATACCAACTACAGTACCCTAACTAACTATACCAACTACAGTACCCTAACTATACCAACTACAGTACCCTAACTAACTATACCAACTACAGTTCCCTAACTATACCAACTACAGTGCCCTAACTAACTATACCAACTACAGTACCCTAACTAACTATACCAACTACAGTACCCTAACTATACCAACTACAGTACCCTAACTATACCAACTACAGTACCCTAACTATACCAACTACAGTACCCTACCTAACTATACCAACTACAGTACACTACCTAAATATACCAACTACAGTGCCCTAACTAACTATACCAACTACAGTACCCTAACTAACTATACCAACTACAGTACCCTAACTATACCAACTACAGTACCCTAACTAACTATACCAACTACAGTACCCTAACTAACTATACCAACTACAGTACCCTAACTAACTATACCAACTACAGTACCCTAACTATACCAACTACAGTACCCTAACTAACTATACCAACTACAGTACCCTAACTATACCAACTACAGTACCCTAACTAACTATACCAACTACAGTACCCTAACTAACTATACCAACTACAGTACCCTACCTAACTATACCAACTACAGTACCCTAACTAACTATACCAACTACAGTACCCTAACTATACCAACTACAGTACCCTAACTAACTATACCAACTACAGTACCCTAACTATACCAACTACAGTACCCTAACTATACCAACTACAGTACCCTAACTAACTATATCAACTACAGTACCCTAACTATACCAACTACAGTACCCTACCTAACTATACCAACTACAGTACCCTAACTATACCAACTACAGTACCCTACCTAACTATACCAACTACAGTACCCTACCTAACTATACCAACTACAGTACCCTAACTAACTATTCCAACTACAGTACCCTAACTAACTATACCAACTACAGTACACTAACTATACCAACTACAGTACCCTACCTAACTATACCAACTACAGTACCCTACCTAACTATACCAACTACAGTACACTACCTAACTATACCAACTACAGTACCCTAACTAACTATACCAACTACAGTACCCTAACTATACCAACTACAGTACCCTAACTATACCAACTACAGTACCCTAACTATACCAACTACAGTACCCTAACTATACCAACTACAGTACCCTAACTATACCAACTACAGTACCCTAACTAACTATACCAACTACAGTACCCTAACTATACCAACTACAGTACCCTACCTAACTATACCAACTACAGTACCTTAACTAACTATACCAACTACAGTACCCTAACTAACTATACCAACTACAGTACCCTAACTAACTATACCAACTACAGTACCCTAACTAACTATACCAACTACAGTACCCTACCTAACTATACCAACTACAGTACCCTACCTAACTATACCAACTACAGTGCCCTAACTATACCAACTACAGTGCCCTAACTATACCAACTACAGTGCCCTAACTATACCAACTACAGTGCCCTAACTATACCAACTACAGTACCCTAACTATACCAACTACAGTACCCTAACTATACCAACTACAGTACCCTAACTAACTATACCAACTACAGTACACTAACTAACTATACCAACTACAGTACACTACCTAACTCTACCAACTACAGTACACTAACTATACCAACTACAGTACACTAACTAACTATACCAACTACAGTACCCTACCTAACTATACCAACTACAGTACCCTACCTAACTATACCAACTACAGTACCCTAACTATACCAACTACAGTACCCTAACTATACCAACTACAGTACACTAACTAACTATACCAACTACAGTACCCTACCTAACTATACCAACTACAGTACCCTACCTAACTATACCAACTACAGTACCCTAACTATACCAACTACAGTACCCTAACTATACCAACTACAGTACCCTAACTAACTATACCAACTACAGTGCCCTAACTATACCAACTACAGTGCCCTAACTATACCAACTACAGTGCCCTAACTATACCAACTACAGTGCCCTAACTATACCAACTACAGTACCCTAACTATACCAACTACAGTACCCTAACTATACCAACTACAGTACCCTAACTAACTATACCAACTACAGTACACTAACTATACCAACTACAGTACCCTAACTAACTATACCAACTACAGTACCCAACCTAACTATACCAACTACAGTACACTACTTAACTATACCAACTACAGTACCCTACCTAACTATACCAACTACAGTACCCTAACTATACCAACTACAGTACCCTAACTATACCAACTACAGTACCCTAACTATACCAACTACAGTACCCTAACTATACCAACTACAGTACACTACTTAACTATACCAACTACAGTACCCTACCTAACTATACCAACTACAGTACCCTAACTATACCAACTACAGTACCCTAACTATACCAACTACAGTACCCTAACTATACCAACTACAGTACCCTAACTATACCAACTACAGTACCCTAACTATACCAACTACAGTACCCTAACTAACTATACCAACTACAGTACACTAACTATACCAACTACAGTACCCTACCTAACTATACCAACTACAGTACCCTACCTAACTATACCAACTACAGTACCCTAACTATACCAACTACAGTACCCTACCTAACTATACCAACTACAGTACCCTAACTATACCAACTACAGTACCCTAACTATACCAACTACAGTACCCTAACTAACTATACCAACTACAGTACCCTAACTAACTATACCAACTACAGTACCCTAACTAACTATACCAACTACAGTACCCTAACTAACTATACCAACTACAGTACCCTAACTAACTATACCAACTACAGTACCCTAACTAACTATACCAACTACAGTACCCTAACTAACTATACCAACTACAGTACCCTAACTATACCAACTACAGTACCCTAACTATACCAACTACAGTACCCTAACTATACCAACTACAGTACCCTAACTAACTATACCAACTACAGTACCCTAACTAACTACACCAACTACAGTACCCTAACTATACCAACTACAGTACCCTAACTAACTATACCAACTACAGTACCCTAACTATACCAACTACAGTACCCTAACTAACTATACCAACTACAGTACCCTAACTATACCAACTACAGTGCCCTAACTATACCAACTACAGTACCCTAACTATACCAACTACAGTACACTACCTAACTATACCAACTACAGTACCCTACCTAACTATACCAACTACAGTACACTACCTAACTATACCAACTATAGTACCCTAACTATACCAACTACAGTACCCTAACTATACCAACTACAGTACCCTAACTAACTATACCAACTACAGTACCCTAACTATACCAACTACAGTGCCCTAACTATACCAACTACAGTACCCTAACTAACTATACCAACTACAGTGCCCTAACTATACCAACTACAGTACCCTAACTATACCAACTACAGTACCCTAACTATACCAACTACAGTGCCCTAACTATACCAACTACAGTACACTACCTAACTATACCAACTACAGTACCCTACCTAACTATACCAACTACAGTACACTACCTAACTATACCAACTACAGTACCCTAACTATACCAACTACAGTACCCTACCTAACTATACCAACTACAGTACCCTACCTAACTATACCAACTACAGTACCCTACCTAACTATACCAACTACAGTACCCTAACTATACCAACTACAGTACACTACCTAACTATACCAACTACAGTACCCTACCTAACTATACCAACTACAGTACACTACCTAACTATACCAACTACAGTACCCTAACTATACCAACTACAGTACCCTACCTAACTATACCAACTACAGTACCCTACCTAACTATACCAACTACAGTACCCTACCTAACTATACCAACTACAGTACCCTAACTATACCAACTACAGTACCCTACCTAACTATACCAACTACAGTACCCTACCTAACTATACCAACTACAGTACCCTAACTAACTATACCAACTACAGTACCCTACCTTACTATACCAACTACAGTAACTAACTATACCAACTACAGTACACTAACTAACTATACCAACTACAGTACCTAACTATACCAACTACAGTACCCTACCTAACTATACCAACTACAGTACCCTACCTAACTATACCAACTACAGTACCCTAACTATACCAACTACAGTACCCTAACTATACCAACTACAGTACCCTACCTAACTATACCAACTACAGTACCCTACCTTACTATACCAACTACAGTATATTACCAACTACAGTACACTAACTACCTATACCAACTACAGTACACTACCTTCCCTATACCCACTACACTACCTTCCCTATACCCACTACACTACCTTCCCTATACCCACTACACTACCTTCCCTATACCAACTACACTACCTTCCCTATACCCACTACACTACCTTCCCTATACCCACTACACTACCTTCCCTATACCCACTACACTACCTTCCCTATACCCACTACACTACCTTCCCTATACCCACTACACTACCTTCCCTATACCCACTACACTACCTTCCCTATACCCACTACACTACCTTCCCTATACCCACTACACTACCTTCCCTATACCCACTACACTACCTTCCCTATACCCACTACACTACCTTCCCTATACCAACTACACTACACTACCTTCCCTATACCAACTACACTACACTAACTTCCCTATACCAACTACACTCCAGTACAGGCTTGGATTAAATTGAAAGAATTAGAAGGTAAACAAAGCTGCTTGCCCCTCCCCCTTCGCCCTCCCTGATTGAGGGGGGAGGACTGGGGGAGGGGCTACTCCTGGAGTTTACCGCACACACGATGCAGAAACTCCTCCCCCTTCTCCCTCAGGTTCTTACCAAGCTGCGTAGCATCATCTGTTCATTTTCCTCTGCTCTCTTCTCCATCCGTCTGTCTGTCACCTGTCAACCAGGAAATACAGCACAATGTGTTGATGGATCAATCTCTCCTACCTCTTCTCCAGCCATCTGTCTACCCACCAGGGTTGGGCTCAATTCAGAATTTTGGAATTTACTCCTGTTCAACTCATGAGTTTAAATTCTAATTGAATTGGCCACACCCCACAGTATATAGAATTTGAGTGACAGGATGTAGAATTTAATTCAGTGCAATGCAAATAAATTCCACTCAGTCATAGAACATGAACGTTTTCATTGAATCTGACAGGTCACACTTCCAGATACTAAAAAAATCACTTTTCTCTGGAAACAATGTTTGTATACTCTTAGTGCTTAGAATAGCCAATTATACACTGAGTGGACAAAACATTAGGAACACCTTCCTAATATTGAGTGGCACCCCCTTTTGCCCTCGGAACCAATTCATCAGGGTATGGACTCTACAAGGAACAGCCTCAATTCATCAGGGTATGGACTCTACAAGGAACAGCCTCAATTCATCAGGGTATGAACTCTACAAGGAACAGCCTCAATTCATCAGGGTATGGACTCTACAAGGAACAGCCTCAATTCATCAGGGCATGGACTCTACAAGGAACAGCCTCAATTCATCAGGGCATGAACTCTACAAGGAACAGCCTCAATTCATCAGGGTATGGACTCTACAAGGAACAGCCTCAATTCATCAGGGTATGAACTCTACAAGGAACAGCCTCAATTCATCAGGGTATGGACTCTACAAGGAACAGCCTCAATTCATCAGGGCATGGACTCTACAAGGAACAGCCTCAATTCATCAGGGCATGAACTCTACAAGGAACAGCCTCAATTCATCAGGGCATGAACTCTACAAGGAACAGCCTCAATTCATCGGGGTATGAACTCTACAAGGAACAGCCTCAATTCATCAGGGCATGGACTCTACAAGGAACAGACTCAATTCATCAGGGCATGAACTCTACAAGGAACAGCCTCAATTCATCAGGGCATGGACTCTACAAGGAACAGCCTCAATTCATCAGGGCATGAACTCTACAAGGAACAGCCTCAATTCATCGGGGTATGAACTCTACAAGGAACAGCCTCAATTCATCAGGGCATGGACTCTACAAGGAACAGACTCAATTCATCAGGGCATGAACTCTACAAGGAACAGCCTCAATTCATCAGGGCATGGACTCTACAAGGAACAGCCTCAATTCATCAGGGCATGAACTCTACAAGGAACAGCCTCAATTCATCAGGGCATGGACTCTACAAGGAACAGCCTCAATTCATCGGGGTATGGACTCTACAAGGAACAGCCTCAATTCATCGGGGTATGGACTCTACAAGGAACAGCCTCAATTCATCAGGGCATGAACTCTACAAGGAACAGCCTCAATTCATCAGGGCATGAACTCTACAAGGAACAGCCTCAATTCATCAGGGCATGGACTCTACAAGGAACAGCCTCAATTCATCAGGGTATGAACTCTACAAGGAACAGCCTAAATTCATAAGGGCATGAACTCTACAAGGAACAGCCTCAATTCATCAGGGCATGAACTCTACAAGGAACAGCCTCAATTCATCAGGGCATGAACTCTACAAGGAACAGCCTCAATTCATCAGGGCATGAACTCTACAAGGAACAGCCTCAATTCATCGGGGTATGGACTCTACAAGGAACAGCCTCAATTCATCAGGGCATGAACTCTACAAGGAACAGCCTCAATTCATCAGGGCATGAACTCTACAAGGAACAGCCTCAATTCATCGGGGTATGGACTCTACAAGGAACAGCCTCAATTCATCAGGGCATGAACTCTACAAGGAACAGCCTCAATTCATCAGGGCATGAACTCTACAAGGTGTTGAAAGCATTCCACAGGGATGCTGGCCCATGTTGACTCCGATGCTTCCTACAGTTGTCAAGTTGGCAGGATGTCCTTTGGGTGGTGGACCATTCTTGATACACACGGCAAACTGTTGAGCGTGAAAAACCAATAAGAGATTATAGCTTTCACCTGGTTAGTCTGTCATGGAAAGAGCAGGTGCTCCTAATGTTTTTTGTACACTCACTGTATTTCCACCAACCATTTCATTTGTTTGGCTTCTTTTTGAAGGCCTCAGGGTCAACTTGAGGGTTAAGCTAATTTATTCTGGAAAATGTTGTATTTTCCCCACTGAACTTAATTAGTAACTGATTAATGAAATATAATAACTTAAAATGAATGATCAAGGAAAACAAATGAATATTCTAAGAGTTTGTCCTGAAAATAAATTGTTTAAACAATATTTTATATGCATGTATATAACAAAATGTTTGATGTACAAGATGTATATTTGATAGAATAGAAGAGGCAATTCTGTATCATGTTTACTACTTAAATTCAACTCCACTTCAAGAATGTATTAGGTATTCTGAATCCAACCATCCCTCCCTCTGTACTGACCAGTGAGGATGCCATGGGTCCGTTGGTCTCTGAGCTCTTCTCCTGCTCCCCTCCCCTCCCAGGACCCCCATTGGAGCTGCAGTTGGTGGAGTTGGGGCAGGAGCCCTGGCTGAAACTGGGGCCGTTGACCAGCAGGCCTTGGGGCTGGCCAGGCTGGTGAGGCTGTGGTTCTCCCTGGCCAGTCTCTCCACTAGAGCCCGGGCCTCCTGGAAACGACAGCTGAGGAACTCCCTCTCTTCTCTAGACCTCCGCTGCCATCCCTCCATCTCCTCACAGCGCTCACGCAGGGCCTGGTTGCTGCGCCGCAACGCCTCTACGCACGCACACACACACACACACACACACAGAAATAGCATTAATACTCACAGCGCTCACGCAGGGCCTGGTTGCTGCACCGCAACGTCTCTACGCACACACACACACAATCTGTGCCTCATTGTGGATCAAATAAAGTCTTCCAGTGGTGTGAGAGACGTACCTCGGAGCTGCTGGTTGTCTCCCAGTAGTCTGGTCACCACCTCATTGGCTGCCAGCTCAAGTGGAACCCGGAGAGCCCCGCCTCCCTCGTCCCCCACCATCTCCCACGTGTCTGTCTGAGGCTGCACCATGCTGCTGAACCATGTTAACATCAGACACACATCATACATACATGGTATCATACATGTAGACAGACACACATCATACATACAGTGGGGAGAACAAGTATTTGATACACTGCCGATTTTGCAGGTTTTCCTACTTACAAAGCATGTAGAGGTCTGTGATTTTTATCATAGGTACACTTCAACTGTGAGAGACGGAATCTAAAACAAAAATCCAGAAAATCACATTGTATGATTTAAGTAATTAATTTGCATTTTATTGCATGATAAGTATTTGATCACCTACCAACCAGTAAGAATTCCGGCTCTCACAGACCTGTTAGGTTTTCTTTAAGAAGCCCTCCTGTTCTCCACTCATTACCTGTATTAACTGCACCTGTTTGAACTCGTTACCTGTATGAAAGACACCTGTCCACACACTCAATCAAAGACTCCAATCTCTCCACAATGGCCAAGACCAGAGAGCTGTGTAAGGACATCAGGGATAAAATTGTAGACCTGCACAAGGCTGGGATGGGCTACAGGACAATAGGCAAGCAGCTTGGTGAGAAGGCAACAACTGTTGGCGCAATTATTAGAAAATGGAAGAAGTTCGAGATGACGGTCAATCACCCTCGGTCTGGGGCTCCATGCAATATCTCACCTCGTGGGGCATCAATTATCATGAGGAAGGTGAGGGATCAGCCCAGAACTACACGGCAGGACCTGGTCAATGACCTGAAGAGAGCCGGGACCACAGTCTCAAAGAAAACCATTAGTAACACACTACGCCATCATGGATTAAAATCCTGCAGCGGACGCAAGGTCCCCCTGCTCAAGCCAGCGCATATCCAGGCCCGTCTGAAGTTTGCCAATGACCATCTGGATGATCCAGAGGAGGAATGGGAGAAGGTCATGTGGTCTGATGAGACAAAAATAGAGCTTTTTGGTCTAAATTCCACTCGCCGTGTTTGGAGGAAGAAGGATGAGTACAATCCCAAGAACACCATCCCAACCGTGAAGCATGGAGGTGGAAACATCATTCTTTGGGGATGCTTTTCTGCAAAGGGGACAGGACGACTGCACCGTATTGAGGGGAGGATGGATGGGGCCATGTATCGCGAGATCTTGGCCAACAATCTCCTTCCCTCAGTAAGAGCATTGAAGATGGGTCGTGGCTGGGTCTTCAATCATGACAACGACCCGAAACACACAGCCAGGGCAACTAAGGAGTGGCTCCGTAAGAAGCATCTCAAGGTCCTGGAGTGGCCTAGCCAGTCTCCAGACCTGAACCCAATAGAAAATCTTCGGAGGGAGCTGAAAGTCTGTATTGCCCAGCGACAGCCCAGAAACCTGAAGGATCTGGAGAAGGTCTGTATGGAGGAGTGGGCCAAAATCCCTGCTGCAGTGTGTGCAAACCTGGTCAAGACCTACAGGAAACGTATGATCTCTGTAATTGCAAACAAAGGTTTCTGTACCAAATATTAAGTTCTGCTTTTCTGATATATCAAATAATGTCATGCAATAACATGCAAATTCATTACTTAAAAATCATACAATGTGATTTTCTGGATTTTTGTTTTAGATTCCATCTCTCACAGTTGAAGTGTACCTATGATAAAATTAACAGATTGTAATTTCAGTGTCTGGGAGCTATCTGTTAAGAACTAACGTTAGCTCCCAAACACTGAAATTACAATCTGTTAAGAACTAACGTTAACACTGAAATTACAATCTGTTAAGAACCAACGTTAACACTGAAATTACAATCTGTTAAGAACTAACATTAACACTGAAATTACAATCTGTTAAGAACTAACATTAACACTGAAATTACAATCTGTTAAGAACTAACGTTAGCTCCCAAACACTGAAATTACTATCTGTTAAGAACTAACGTTAGCTCCCAAACACTGAAATTACTATCTGTTAAGAACTAACGTTAGCTCCCAGACACTGAAATTACTATCTGTTAAGAACTAACGTTAGTAATTTCAGTGTCTGGGAGCTATCTGTTTGAGTGCACTTGAAATGTGCAGCATGCAATACCAATGGTCTTGATCATATGAAGAAATAACTCCATTGACCATTTAGCCAGTATATTGAAAGCTAGCAAACGTTACAGTTGACTAGCCTTGCCAGTTAATACTGTCAACGTCAATGTGCCTGCGTCAAATTGGGCCTTACTGCTATTAGCCCATACAAACACATTGAATAACAGATTCACTACATGGAACAACAGATAGTCCTTACTGCTATTAGCCCATACAAACACATTGAATAACAGATTCACTACATGGAACAACAGATAGTCCTTACTGCTATTAGCCCATACAAACACATTGAATAACAGATTCACTACATGGAACAACAGATAGTCCTTACTGCTATTAGCCCATACAAACACATTGAATAACAGATTCACTACATGGAACAACAGATAGTCCTTACTGCTATTAGCCCATACAAACACATTGAATAACAGATTCACTACATGGAACAACAGATAGTCCTTACTGCTATTAGCCCATACAAACACATTGAATAACAGATTCACTACATGGAACAACAGATAGTCCTTACTGCTATTAGCCCATACAAACACATTGAATAACAGATTCACTACATGGAACAACAGATAGTCCTTACTGCTATTAGCCCGTACAAACACATTGAACAACAGATTCACTACATGGAACAACAGATAGTCCTTACTGCTATTAGCCCATACAAACACATTTAATAACAGATTCACTACATGGAACAACAGATAGTCCTTACTGCTATTAGCCCGTACAAACACATTGAATAACAGATTCACTACATGGAACAACAGATAGTCCTTACTGCTATTAGCCCATACAAACACATTGAATAACAGATTCACTACCTGGAACAACAGATAGTCCTTACTGCTATTAGCCCATACAAACACATTGAATAACAGATTCACTACATGGAACAACAGTCCCCAAAAAAGAATCTAAAGGAAGTTTGTTCTGAAGTGTCTGTCCTATCCTATATGAGATATATATATATATATATATTTGTTTTTATATGTATTGAACCCCTTATTTTTGTCATTAAACAGTCTCCATTTTCGACAGGTACCGGCGGACCTTCAGACGAGTCTTGTGAGCTTCCTAGAGCAAAACAACCGACATGTAAGTGTTGGTGAGAGTCTCACCTTTCCACCCAAACTGTTCAGACGCTACAGACAGAAGTTGGCAGATCGGCTGTACCGACTCCAGACGCTTGTGGGGGGTCGTAGGGCAAAACGGAGAACACCACGGTGTTGGAGAGTTTCATCTTCAGAGGGTCTTAATAATGCAACATAACGGCGGTGGATTGAGACGCATCCAACGCAACATAACGGCGGTGGATTGAGACGCATCCAATGCAACAAAATAAAAACATCTCTAGCTTTTAAACTGACATTTTTTTATGGGGATGTTTGTATTATGCTAATTGGATTTCCGCGGAGGCTCGGACATCGACCTCAGGGGGTTAGAAATGAAAAGCTGAAATGTCTTGAGTCAATAAGTATTCAACCCCTTTGTTGTGGTATGCATAAATCAATTCAGGAGTGAAAATGTGCTTAACAAAGTCACAAGTTTCAAGATTTAATGTAACGTGGACAAGTACAGTGAAATGCCTTTCTTGCAAACTCTAAACCCAACAATACAGTAATCAATAACAAGGTAATACTAAAAATAACAAGGTAGAACAAAAACATGGAGAGAAATAAAAGGCCACGAGAAAGTAAGAATACTATACAAGGACAGTTCCAGGGTCAGTAGCTATATACAGCCACTGTATGTATAGGGGTTAGGTGACTATATACAAGGTCAGTTCCAGTACCATATTAACAATGTGCAGGGATACTGGAGTGATGGAGGTAGATATGTATAGGGGTCAGGGGACAGGGATACTGGAGTGATGGAGGTAGATATGTATAGGGGTCAGGGGACAGGGATACTGGAGTGATGGAGGTAGATATGTATAGGGGTAAGGTAACTAGGTATCAGGATATACACTACATGGCCAAAAGTATGTGGACACCCCTTCAAATTAGTCCATTCGGCTATTTCAGCCACACCCGTTGCTGGCAGGTGTATCAAATCGAGCACACAGTCACGCAATCTCCATAGACAAACATTGGCAGTAGAATGGCCTTACTGAAGAGCTCAGTGACTTTCAACGTGGCACCGTCACAGGATGTCACCTTTCAACAAGTCAGTTCGTCAAATTTCTGCCCTGCTAGAGCTGCCCTGGTCAACTGTAAGTGCTGTTATTGTGAAGTTGAAACGTCTAGGAGCAACAACGGCTCAGCTGCGAAGTGGCAGGCCACACAAGCTCACAGAACGGGACCACGGAGTGCTGAAGCGCTTACAAATAGTCTGTCCTCAGTTGCAACACTCACTACCGAGTTCCAAACTGCCTCTGAAAGAAACGTCAGCATAAGAACTGTTCGTCGGGAGATTCATGAAATGGATTTCCATGGCCGAGCAGCTGCACACAATCCTAGGCTCGGAGCAGTGGAAACGCGCTCTCTGGAGTGATGAATCACGCTTCACCACCTGGCAGTCCGAACTGTTTCTGCATGTTGGTTATTGACTTGGACACGTAAAAACGTGTTTTGACATTGGGCTATTTATCAAAACGTCTTGTCAACAGAAAGCTGCCACAACATCATTTTCAACTTTCATTTTAGAAATATAAATTGAACTTTCAACATTACATTTCCAATGTTATTGTACTGAATCAGGTAAAAACTGCTGAATGAGTCCAAAAACATGCTGCGGTTGATTTATTTAGATATAACGTTACCAGAAATCACCAAAACGGGTTAGCCCTGCCTACCTCTCTATAGGCAGTCAGTCTGTTCGGCGCCAGCTAGGCTCCTTTCACTTCTAGCTCCATCATGGTTGGTTCTGATACGTACCTAGTTAACCTACTGTATCTTTACCTAGCAGGCTAACAGCTAGTTATGACATTTGAAACACGGTTAGTTCACTTGCAAGTCATCCAGTCATATGAACCAGTACCTGAGCTTGAGGAGACGACATCTCCTCTGACGCCCAGCCGGTACGCACAGTGTGTAGCTACGACATCTCCTCTGACGCCCAGCCGGTACGCACGGTGTGTAGCTACGACATCTCCTCTGACGCCCAGCCGGTACGCACGGTGTGTAGCTACGACATCTCCTCTGACGCCCAGCCGGTACGCACGGTGTGTAGCTACGACATCTCCTCTGACGCCCAGCCGGTACGCACAGTGTGTAGCTACTTCCAAAAAAAGGTATCAATAAAAATTATATTGCTTTTATTTACACCTTTTTGGGAAGTACATACTGTGCGGAACGTACCGTGAGGACAATAGTTGCTCTGCGAAACTCCATATTTTGGTGAATCCCGAACGTATATTTGACATAACGTTTGAAGGATCCTGGGCGTCAGGAGATCGTCTCCTCAAGCCTCGGTACTGGTTCACCAGTCATATAAAGCCCACCGGTCATATCAAGCCCACCGGTCATATCAAGCCCACCGGTCATATAGGTCATATCATATAAAGCCCACCAGTCATATAAAGCCCACCAGTCAGGTCATATCATATAAAGCCCACCAGTCAGGTCATATAAAGCCCACCAGTCATATCATATAAAGCCCACCAGTCAGGTCATATAAAGCCCACCAGTCAGGTCATATCATATAAAGCCCACCAGTCAGGTCATATAAAGCCCACCAGTCATATCATATAAAGCCCACCAGTCAGGTCATATCATATAAAGCCCACCAGTCATATCATATAAAGCCCACCAGTCAGGTCATATAAAGCCCACCAGTCATATCATATAAAGCCCACCAGTCAGGTCATATCATATAAAGCCCACCAGTCAGGTCATATAAAGCCCACCAGTCAGGTCATATAAAGCCCACCAGTCATATCATATAAAGCCCACCAGTCAGGTCATATCATATAAAGCCCACCAGTCAGGTCATATCATATAAAGCCCACCAGTCAGGTCATATAAAGCCCACCAGTCATATCATATAAAGCCCACCAGTCATATCATATAAAGCCCACCAGTCATATCATATAAAGCCCACCAGTCATATCATATAAAGCCCACCAGTCAGGTCATATAAAGCCCACCAGTCATATCATATAAAGCCCACCAGTCAGGTCATATCATATAAAGCCCACCAGTCAGGTCATATCATATAAAGCCCACCAGTCAGGTCATATCATATAAAGCCCACCAGTCATATCATATAAAGCCCACCAGTCAGGTCATATAAAGCCCACCAGTCAGGTCATATCATATAAAGCCCACCAGTCATATCATATAAAGCCCACCAGTCATATCATATAAAGCCCACCAGTCAGGTCATATAAAGCCCACCAGTCATATCATATAAAGCCCACCAGTCATATCATATAAAGCCCACCAGTCAGGTCATATAAAGCCCACCAGTCAGGTCATATCATATAAAGCCCACCAGTCATATCATATAAAGCCCACCAGTCAGGTCATATAAAGCCCACCAGTCAGGTCATATAAAGCCCACCAGTCAGGTCATATAAAGCCCACCAGTCAGGTCATATAAAGCCCACCAGTCATATCATATAAAGCCCACCAGTCATATCATATAAAGCCCACCAGTCATATCATATAAAGCCCACCAGTCAGGTCATATCATATAAAGCCCACCAGTCATATCATATAAAGCCCACCAGTCAGGTCATATAAAGCCCACCAGTCAGGTCATATAAAGCCCACCAGTCATATCATATAAAGCCCACCAGTCATATCATATAAAGCCCACCAGTCATATCATATAAAGCCCACCAGTCATATCATATAAAGCCCACCAGTCATATCATATAAAGCCCACCAGTCATATCATATAAAGCCCACCAGTCAGGTCATATAAAGCCCACCAGTCATATCATATAAAGCCCACCAGTCATATCATATAAAGCCCACCAGTCAGGTCATATAAAGCCCACCAGTCAGGTCATATCATATAAAGCCCACCAGTCAGGTCATATAAAGCCCACCAGTCATATCATATAAAGCCCACCAGTCATATCATATAAAGCCCACCAGTCATATCATATAAAGCCCACCAGTCAGGTCATATAAAGCCCACCAGTCATATCATATAAAGCCCACCAGTCAGGTCATATAAAGCCCACCAGTCATATCATATAAAGCCCACCAGTCATATCATATAAAGCCCACCAGTCAGGTCATATCATATAAAGCCCACCAGTCAGGTCATATAAAGCCCACCAGTCAGGTCATATAAAGCCCACCAGTCATATCATATAAAGCCCACCAGTCAGGTCATATAAAGCCCACCAGTCATATCATATAAAGCCCACCAGTCATATCATATAAAGCCCACCAGTCATATAAAGCCCACCAGTCAGGTCATATCATATAAAGCCCACCAGTCAGGTCATATCATATAAAGCCCACCAGTCATATAAAGCCCACCAGTCAGGTCATATCATATAAAGCCCACCAGTCAGGTCATATAAAGCCCACCAGTCAGGTCATATAAAGCCCACCAGTCATATCATATAAAGCCCACCAGTCATATCATATAAAGCCCACCAGTCAGGTCATATCATATAAAGCCCACCAGTCAGGTCATATCATATAAAGCCCACCAGTCATATAAAGCCCACCAGTCAGGTCATATCATATAAAGCCCACCAGTCAGGTCATATCATATAAAGCCCACCAGTCATATAAAGCCCACCAGTCAGGTCATATCATATAAAGCCCACCAGTCATATCATATAAAGCCCACCAGTCAGGTCATATAAAGCCCACCAGTCATATCATATAAAGCCCACCAGTCATATCATATAAAGCCCACCAGTCATATCATATAAAGCCCACCAGTCAGGTCATATCATATAAAGCCCACCAGTCAGGTCATATCATATAAAGCCCACCAGTCATATCATATAAAGCCCACCAGTCAGGTCATATCATATAAAGCCCACCAGTCAGGTCATATCATATAAAGCCCACCAGTCATATCATATAAAGCCCACCAGTCATATCATATAAAGCCCACCAGTCAGGTCATATCATATAAAGCCCACCAGTCAGGTCATATCATATAAAGCCCACCAGTCATATCATATAAAGCCCACCAGTCATATCATATAAAGCCCACCAGTCATATCATATAAAGCCCACCAGTCATATCATATAAAGCCCACCAGTCATATCATATAAAGCCCACCAGTCATATCATATAAAGCCCACCAGTCAGGTCATATAAAGCCCACCAGTCATATCATATAAAGCCCACCAGTCATATCATATAAAGCCCACCAGTCATATCATATAAAGCCCACCAGTCAGGTCATATCATATAAAGCCCACCAGTCAGGTCATATCATATAAAGCCCACCAGTCATATCATATAAAGCCCACCAGTCATATCATATAAAGCCCACCAGTCAGGTCATATAAAGCCCACCAGTCAGGTCATATAAAGCCCACCAGTCATATCATATAAAGCCCACCAGTCATATCATATAAAGCCCACCAGTCATATCATATAAAGCCCACCAGTCATATCATATAAAGCCCACCAGTCATATCATATAAAGCCCACCAGTCATATCATATAAAGCCCACCAGTCATATCATATAAAGCCCACCAGTCAGGTCATATAAAGCCCACCAGTCATATCATATAAAGCCCACCAGTCATATCATATAAAGCCCACCAGTCATATCATATAAAGCCCACCAGTCAGGTCATATAAAGCCCACCAGTCAGGTCATATCATATAAAGCCCACCAGTCATATCATATAAAGCCCACCAGTCAGGTCATATAAAGCCCACCAGTCAGGTCATATCATATAAAGCCCACCAGTCAGGTCATATAAAGCCCACCAGTCAGGTCATATCATATAAAGCCCACCAGTCATATCATATAAAGCCCACCAGTCAGGTCATATAAAGCCCACCAGTCAGGTCATATCATATAAAGCCCACCAGTCATATCATATAAAGCCCACCAGTCATATCATATAAAGCCCACCAGTCAGGTCATATCATATAAAGCCCACCAGTCAGGTCATATAAAGCCCACCAGTCATATCATATAAAGCCCACCAGTCAGGTCATATAAAGCCCACCAGTCATATCATATAAAGCCCACCAGTCATATCATATAAAGCCCACCAGACAGGTCATATAAAGCCCACCAGTCATATCATATAAAGCCCACCAGTCATATCATATAAAGCCCACCAGTCAGGTCATATAAAGCCCACCAGTCAGGTCATATAAAGCCCACCAGTCATATCATATAAAGCCCACCAGTCATATCATATAAAGCCCACCAGTCAGGTCATATCATATAAAGCCCACCAGTCAGGTCATATAAAGCCCACCAGTCATATCATATAAAGCCCACCAGTCAGGTCATATCATATAAAGCCCACCAGTCATATCATATAAAGCCCACCAGTCAGGTCATATAAAGCCCACCAGTCATATCATATAAAGCCCACCAGTCAGGTCATATCATATAAAGCCCACCAGTCATATCATATAAAGCCCACCAGTCAGGTCATATCATATAAAGCCCACCAGTCAGGTCATATAAAGCCCACCAGTCAGGTCATATAAAGCCCACCAGTCATATCATATAAAGCCCACCAGTCAGGTCATATCATATAAAGCCCACCAGTCAGGTCATATCATATAAAGCCCACCAGTCAGGTCATATAAAGCCCACCAGTCATATCATATAAAGCCCACCAGTCAGGTCATATCATATAAAGCCCACCAGTCATATCATATAAAGCCCACCAGTCATATCATATAAAGCCCACCAGTCATATCATATAAAGCCTATAGCTAGCTGTCAACAACACTGTTCGTTTGGTAAGGTTAGCTAGACTTACATGGTGTGGCTAGCTACATGGCTAATTCAGGCTACGGTTAGCTAGACTAACATGGTGTGGCTAGCTACATGGCTAATTCAGGCTACGGTTAGCTAGACTTACATGGTGTGGCTAGCTACATGGCTAATTCAGGCTACGCTAGCCATGCCAATCACGTCAGCTAGTTAGCACAACAGCGGCAGCCAACGACATGACTTTAACTAAACACATGTGTAACTAGTTGTTTAGCTAACATGAAGAAACCTTACCTTTTCTCTGCTAACGTTAGCTCTGTTTACGTAGCTAGTTGGCGTTAATCAGGCTAACGTTAGTTAGCTAGCTCTGGTTGATTGTGACAGACCAAGCGTATTTCCGCAACTGACACCACTTCTAGGTTGTATTTCTATTCAAATCTGATCAAATAATTTCCAGCGTTAGTTCTGACATCCTTCTAACGTAGCTAGCTGTCAAAACGACAGAGCTAGGCTAACCTGCACCAGGAATCTCCCTTTCTGCTTCCGCACTGTGGGAGATCATTTCTTCTTCTATCATATATTGGGCGATCGCACAATTTTATGTGCATCCCGCCCTCTACTGTTCGGGATGGAAACAGGAATTCCCAAAAATGAAAAAAACTACCAAAAAATAAATAAACTAAATAAATCAATTTTTCTGTTACAAAATAAAACAGCTCTGATCCCTACAGAGGCTCAAGGGGAACCCTGGGAGGGCGGGTCTTCCAGCGCCAGTACCCCTTGCAAGTCTTCAGATGTAAAATCCTTGAGCCCCAAAAACATTTCTGCCGCAGCCACAATAATGTCAAATTTCTTAGACTTCTTTGAGACTTTATAACTGTGGCAATGAACGCAACAAAATCCACCTTTTAACACACAGGGTATCTTTTATCTGGGAGCAAACATTTACTACAGGCTGTGGAGTATCCACTACCATATCTTCACTAGCATCACTTATTTTCTCAATTATTTTAATCGCCTCCGCATAGGAGATTCGATGGACCACTAACTTTTGCCATCTCAATTTCTTTCACCCTTACAGGGCACTCCAGGAACTCGGGATCATCATCCCCACCACAATTGCAACACCGTCGTCCTTCTACACACCGTTCTTCAGTATCCTCTGTTCGTCTGCACACACTTGAAACATCCTTTTACAGTTCTTACACTGCAGTGGTTTGGGGACGAAAGCTCTTACGGCGTATCTTACATAACCAAGCTCCACATGTGTATGTATTTGCTCTTTATCAAAAAACAACAGGACCGACATACTTTCTTCTTTTTCTCCATTCACCCAGCGGGTCAGACGCCGGGCACCAACCACACCAGGAATTCTCTTCAGGTATTCAACCTGAACATCCGTCGTCACCCCTGAGATGACTCCTTTGACGGGTGCTCTACGCCGAAGTTCAAAACACAAAACTTCTGTTGTCCGGATTATTTTGAGCCCCACTGCAATCTTCCTCTGCTCTTCAGAAATACAATGAATTAAAATCAGACCACTCCTGGTCACTCTGATAGACTCCGCTTTTCCCAGTGCATCCTTCACCATTTGACACGTCAAACGGGTTTCCCACATATACATCCTTACTCAGGAAACGCATCCAAACAAGAAGCGACTCATTATAATTTACACATGTATCCTCCACTCCAGTTTTAGACAATCTCCTTTTTGTTACAGTTTTAGTTGGTACAATTGTCCATTCAGAACATTCGTCTTCACCAACTCTGCTCGACACGCTGCTTAATTCGAACTCAGCATCCACTTCCGCCATCTTCGCATATCCCAAACTATTTATTCTTCTTCTTCTTCTTCTTCTTCTTCTTCGTTTAATGGCAGACTACACCTATTGGTGTATTGTCGCCACCTACTGTACGGGGTATTGAAACAAAACTAAAATAATATGTTGCATTGTGGGAAGGGGAGGGGACGGAGCATTCATCGACAGGATTCCTTGTAATGCTGAAAAGTCCCTGAGTCCCAA
This sequence comes from Coregonus lavaretus, assembly GCF_964263955.1. Lineage (NCBI taxonomy): Eukaryota > Metazoa > Chordata > Actinopteri > Salmoniformes > Salmonidae > Coregonus > Coregonus lavaretus. The sequence continues at coordinate 257,334 of NW_028166532.1, forward strand.
AAAATGCTCAGCCGCACTCACAATTATACTTATTTTCCCCGATTTCCTCTCCGTTTGCACTGTGCAGTTGATAACCAAATTAATAAACGTTACAAAAGTCCACCTTCTTAACATGCTTCTGTGGAATTTATATGGCGGTTGGCAACCAACCAACTTTAAGGTGCATTACCGCCACAAACTGGACTGGAGTGACGACCAGAGACAGGGAAGGTCTAAATCCTACCCAATATTATCGTCTCGTTTAAGGAATCGAAATACATCATGAAATACTACATCCCCTGAATATTTCCTTAAGTTCACTTCATCTTGGCTCTTCCACCACACTATCGGTTCACTAATTGAGCGTATGCTGCGCAGGTTCACTGAGTTGCAAACTAAATGGATGGGTCTAACTAAATGGATGGGTCTAACTAAATGGATGGGTCTAACTAAATGGATGGGTCTAACTAAATGGATGGGTCTAACTAAATGGATGGGTCTAACTAAATGGATGGGTCTAACTAAATGGATGGGTCTAACTAAATGGATGGGTCTAACTAAATGGACGGGTCTAACTAAATGGATGGGTCTAACTAAATGGATGGGTCTAACTAAATGGATGGGTCTAACTAAATGGATGGGTCTAGCTCATTGATTTGTAGATCTGACGCAGTTGCTACCTCAGATTATGAGCCCAGCGAGTGTCCTGAATGAGGTACGTAGTAGCCACGGGGAGAAGCAAGAGAGCTATTAACCCATACAAAACCCCTAAACCTAAACCTAACCTAACCCTAGATATATCCCTTAAAAAGCTTAGGTATAGCCGATTTTAGCCTTAACCCTAACCCTGAACAGACAGTAACCCTAGCCATAACCCTAATTCGAGGGTATGGTAGCCTGCAACACTTTCAGAAACAATTTTAGTAATAATATTATGTTAGTATATACCATTATAGTACTAAATAGCATTTATTGTAATTTTTTTATCAAAACCTAGGTAAGTATTTGCTGTAAAAAAAAAAAAAAAGTATTTATTTTATGGTATTTATTATTGCAAGGCACTTGATAAACAAGTAACGTTTTTTATTTTTTTATTTCAAATTTGGTTTGAACTGGGTGTAACCCTAGTAACCTCCAGTTGGCGTTGGGCAGGTTTGAGACTAATCTCTTGAATTACTAAGAAAGATATTCGTTATTTCTCAGCTGCTGTATAATGTCTTTATGGTCTGCTGTGAATTCATCACTTTTAAATGCTAAATATTTCCAATAGATGGCAGCATAAGACCACGACGCATCAGTTATAGACTATAGCAGCAATATGATTGACATAAAATAGCATGCAAACAAAGACTATATGTCCCATGATTTTCTAAAATGGTCACTCACTACTTTACAGTTAGCATTAGCATCGATAAACACTATATATACAAAAGTATGTGGGCACCCTTTCAAATTAGTGGATTCCGCCATCTTTTGCCACATCCGTTGCTGACCGGTGTATTAAATCGAGCACACAGCCATGTGATCTCCATAGACAAACATTGGCAGTAGAATGGCCTTACTGAAGAGCTCAGTGACTTTCAACGTGGCACCGTCATAGGATGCCACCTTTCCAACAAGTCAGTTGGTCAAATGTCTGCCCTGCTAGAGCTGCCCCGGTCAACTGGAAGGGCTGTTATTGTGAAGTGGAAACGTCTAGGAGCAACAACGGCTCAGCCACGAAGTGGCAGGCCACACAAGCTCACAGAATGGGACTGCCGAGTGCTGAAGCGCGTAAAAATCGTCTGTCCTCGGTTGCAACACTCACTCCCGAGTTCCAAACTACCTCTGGAAGCAACGTCAGCACAGGAACTGTTCGCCGGGAGCTTCATGAAATGGGTTTCCATGGCCGAGCAGCCACACACAAGCCTAAGATCACCATGTGCAATGCCAAGCGTCGGCTGGAGTGGTGTAAAGCTCGCCGCCATTGGACTCTGGAGCAGTGGAAGCGCGTTCTATGGAGTGATGAATCACGCTTCACCATCTGGCAGTCCGAAGGACAATTCTGGGTTTGGCGGATGCCAGGAGAATGCAACCTGCCTGAATGCATAGTGCCAACTGTAAAGTTTGGTGGAGGAGGAATAATGGTCTGGGGCTGTTTTTCATGGTTCGGACTAGGCCGCTTAGTTCCAGTGAAGGGAAATCTTAACGCTACAGCATACAATAACAATCTAGACGATTCTGTGCTTCCAAATTTGTGACAACAATTTGGGAAGGCCCTTTCCTATTTCAGCATGACAATGCCCCCGTGTACAAAGCGAGGTCCATACAGAAATGGTTTGTCGAGATCGGTGTGGAAGAACTTGACTGGCTTTCACAGAGCCCTGTCCTCAACCCCATCGAACACCTTTGGGATGAATTGGAACGCCGACTGCGAGCCAGGCCTAATCGCCCAACATCAGTGCCCGACCTCACTAATGCTCTTGTGGCTGAATGGAAGCAAGTCCTCACAGCAATGTTCCAACATCTAGTGGAAAGCCTTCCCAGAAGAGTGGAGGCTGTTATAGCAGCAAAGGGGGGACCAACTCCATATTAATGCCCATGATTTTGGAATGAGATGTTCGACAAGCAGGTGTCCACATACTGCTGGTCATGTAGTGTTTCATGTTCAACACACACCAACATAGTGTGAAGACGGCCTCGTCCCCCTCAGGAGGTTGAAAAGATTTGGCATGGGCCCTCAGATCCTCAAAAAGTTCTACAGCTGCACCATCGAGAGCATCTTGACTGGCTGCATCACCGCCTGGTATGGCAACTGCTTGGCATCCGACCGTAAGGCGCTACAGAGGGTAGTGCGTACAGCCCAGTACATCACTGGGGCCAAGCTTCCTGCCACCCAGGACCTCTATACCTGGTGGTGTCAGAGGAAGGCCCTAAAAATTGTCAAAGACGCCAGCCACCGAAGTCATAGACTGTTCTCTCTGCTACCGCACGGCAAGCGGTACCGATGCACTAAGTCTGGAACCAACAGGACCCTGAACAGCGTCTACCCCCAATCCATAGGACTGTTAAATATACTAAATAAAAATATAAACGCAACATGTAAAGTGTTGGTCCCATGTTTCATAAACTGAAATGAAAGATCTCAGAAATGTTCCATACGCACAAAATGCTTATTTCTCTCAAATTTTGTGCACAAATGTGTTTACATCCATGTTAGTGAGCATTTTCCTTTGCCAAGATAATCCATCCACCTGACAGGTGTGGCATATGAAGAAGCTGATTAAACAGCATGATCATTACACAGGTGCACCTTGTGCTGGGGACAATAAAAGGCCAATCTAAAATGTGCACTTTTGTCACACAACACAATGCCACAGATGTCTCAAGTTTTGAGGGAGTGTGCAATTGGCAGGCTGATTGCAGGAACGTCCACCAGAGCTGTTGCCAGAGAATTGAATGTTCATTTCTCTACCATAAGCTACCTCAAACATCACTTTAGAGAATTTGGCAGTACGTCCAACCGGCCTCACAACCGCAGACCACGTGTAACCACGCCAGCCCAGGACCTCTACATCCGGCTTCTTCACCTGCGGGATTGTCTGTAATAAAGCACTTTTGTAGGGAAAAACTCATTCTGATAGGCTGGGCCTGGCTCCCCTGTGGGTGGGCCTGGCTCCCCAGTGGCTGGGCCTGGTTCCCCAGTGGCTGGGCCTGGCTCCCCAGTGGTTGGGCCTGGCTCCCCAGTGGGTGGGCCTGGCTCCCCAGTGGTTGGGCCTGGCTCCCCCAGTGGCTGGGCCTGGCTCCGGCTCCCCAGTGGCTGGGCCTGGCTCCCCAGTGGTTGGGCCTGGCTCCCCAGTGGCTGGGCCTGGCTCCCCCAATGGCTGGGCCTGGCTCCGGCTCCCCCAGTGGCTGGGCCTGGCTCCCCCAATGGCTGGGCCTGGCTCCGGCTCCCCCAGTGGCTGGGCCTGGCTCCCCCAATGGCTGGGCCTGGCTCCGGCTCCCCCAGTGGGTGGGCCTGGCTCCCCCAATGGCTGGGCCTGGCTCCGGCTCCCCCAGTGGCTGGGCCTGGCTCCCCAGTGGCTGGGCCTGGCTCCGGCTCCCCCAGTGGGTGGGCCTGGCTCCCCCAATGGCTGGGCCTGGCTCCGGCTCCCCCAGTGGTTGGGCCTGGCTCCCCAGTGGCTGGGCCTGGCTCCCCAGTGGGTGGGCCTGGCTCCCCCAATGGCTGGGCCTGGCTCCGGCTCCCCCAGTGGCTGGGCCTGGCTCCCCCAATGGCTGGGCCTGGCTCCGGCTCCCCCAGTGGCTGGGCCTGGCTCCCCCAATGGCTGGGCCTGGCTCCGGCTCCCCCAGTGGGTGGGCCTGGCTCCCCCAATGGCTGGGCCTGGCTCCGGCTCCCCAGTGGCTGGGCCTGGCTCCCCAGTGGTTGGGCCTGGCTCCCCAGTGGCTGGGCCTGGCTCCCCAGTGGCTGGGCCTGGCTCCCCAGTGGGTGGGCCTGGCTCCCCAGTGGCTGGGCCTGGCTCCCCAGTGGCTGGGCCTGACTCCCCTGTGGGTGGGCCTGGCTCCGGCTCCCCAGTGGCTGGGCCTGGCTCCGGCTCCCCAGTGGCTGGGCCCGTGGCTGCTCCCCTGGCCAATCGGGAAATCCATAGATTAGGGCCTAATGAATTCATTTCAAATTGACTGATTTCCTTATATGAACGGTAACTCAGCAAAATTGTTTCAACTTAATTTGTGAACGTATTGTGACATGGAAAATACATTGGACTAGAAAGTCATCAACGTAAACTGTTGTTTTGAGGATGAAATTTCAACCATCTTGTATAAAATATGTTGAATTTGTACCTTTGAAACAACGTCAGATCCTGAGAATGATTGTTGAGAAATCTCCACTTAACGTATTCACTGTTGCTATCAATGTCATTCCAAAGGGTAGGTTTAACAGAGAAAATTAAATGTATCAATCATGTATCATCAATAATGCTAAATAGGCCTGTATAACATTAGGGAAGTCATCAACAGGTATTGTTTCAATTCAACCCAGGCTTCAACTAAAAATAAACAATACATATAGGCCTAGGGTTTCAAGCTTCAAGTTAGTAATGAATATGTTGGAATCACGTCTCAATTTCAACCAAAAATCTAAGTGAAAACATATGATTAAATCAAACTGTATTTGAAATACATTTAAAGATATATTTTGTTTAATTTGGTCTTTATTAAATAACTTAGATTTTTGGTTGAAATGGAAATGTGAATCCGACATATCAGTTATTAATCTGTAGACAAAATTAAATTAAAGGCCAGACTCAGTGGTTCAGATGGAACTATCCAAGGAAATGTTGATATTTTGTTGCGTTGACAACCAAACACAATTCAATATCACTTTTGCAATACAGTAAATAGCCTATTAACTTGTTGACCAGTTATCAAATGATATGTTGGATTCAGGTCTCCATCTCAACCAAAAATCCAAGTTAAAGGATAGGATTAAGCCAATGGCTCAGGTGGAACTAGCCAAGCAGTAGATACATCTCCTTTAAATGTTGATATTTGATGTAACAGCATTGCTAGGTTCTAATTTCTGGTACGAGAATCCAGACGGACTCAGAGAAATGCTCAAGCTACATTTATTCACACACTAGTTTTTTGCAAAAGCACCATACTGGTCGCATATTTATACCCTACGACTCGGCCCCCCCATTCCGACTAGGATGAACTATCAGTCTCTGTTGCTGGGCAGGAACTGAGTCTGTTCCTCATGTTGGTGTTACTGTAAAAGTATAACGTCATAAAAAAAAAAATAGTATGCAAGTATAAACACCATGGGACCACGCAGCCGTCATACCGCTCAGGAAGGAGACGCGTTCTGTCTCCTAGAGATGAACGTGCTTTGGTGCGAAAAGTGCTAATCAATCCCAGAACAACAGCAAAGGACCTTGTGAAGATGCTGGAGGAAACAGGTACAAAAGTATCTATATCCACAGTAAAACGAGTCCTATATCGACATAACCTGAAAGGCCGCTCAGCAAGGAAGAAGCCACTGCTCCAAAACCGCCATAAAAAAGCCAGACTACGGTTTTGCAACTACACATGGGGACAAAGATCGTACTTTTTGGAGAAATGTCCTCTGGTCTGATGAAACAAAAATATAACTGTTTGGCCATAATGACCATCGTTATGTTTGGAGGAAAAAGGGGGACGCTTGCAAGCTGAAGAACACCATCCCAACCGTGAAGCACGGGGGTGGCAGCATCATGCTGTGGGAGTGCTTTGCTGCAGGAGGGACTGGTGCACTTCACAAAATAGATGTCATCACGAGGAAGGAAATGTATGTGGATATATTAAAGCAACATCTCAAGACATCAGTCAGGAAGTTAAAGCTTGGTCGCAAATGGGTCTTCCAAATGGACAATGACCCCAAGCATACATCCAAAGTTGTGGCAAAATGGCTTAAGGACAACAAAGTCAAGGTATTGGAGTGGCCATCATAAAGCCCTGACCTCAATCCTATAGAAAATGTGTGGGCAGAACTGAAAAAGCATGTGCGAGCAAGGAGGCCTACAAACCTGACTCAGTTACACCAGCTCTGTCAGGAGGAATGGGCCAAAATTCACCTAACTTATTGTGGGAAGCTTGTGGAAGGCTACCCGAAACGTTTGACCCAAGTTAAACAATTTAAAGGCAATGCTACCAAATACTAATTGAGTGTATGTAAACATCTGACCCACTGGGAATGTGATGAAATAAATAAAAGCTGAAATAAATCATTTTCTCTACTATTATTCTGACATTTCACATTCCTAAAATAAAGTGGTGATCCTAACTGACCTAAGACAGGGATTTTTTACTAGGATTAAATGTCATTAATTGTGAAAAACTGAGTTTAAATGTATTTGGCTAAGGTGTATGGAAACTTCCGACTTCAACTGTATATTCTTTGCGTCGGACTCATTAACGGAAAACTCTTCGTCCAGTTCGAGGTGAGTAATCGCTGTTCAGATATACAGAAGCTATTTTCGGTCATAAGAGACGGTGGCAGAAACATTATGTACAAAATAAGTTATAAACAATGCGAAAATACCTACAAAATAGCACAGTTGGTTAGGAGCCCTTAAAACAGCAGAAATCCCCTCCGGTATATCACCAATGATTCATATTTGTTCATGTTTAAGTGACATTTGCATTAAATGTTGGTTTGTTCCAAGGTCAAATAAATGACCCCGACGTGAATCACTGTATATGGAATACATACAGTGCATTTTGAAAGTATTCAGACCCCTTGACTTTTTCCACATTTTGTTAGATTACAGCCTTATTCTAAAATGTATGAAATTATTTCCCCCCCTAATCAATCCATACACAACACCCCATAATGACAAAGCAAAAACACGTTTTTAGAACATTTTGCAAATGTATTAAAAATACAAAAATTAAATAAAACATTCACATACGTATTCAGAGGCTTTACCCTTTACTTGTTGAAGCACCTTTGGCAGTGTTTACAGCCTCAAGTCTTCTTGGGTATTACGCTACAAGCTTGGCACACCTGTATTTGGGGAGTTTCTCCCTTTCTTCTCTGCAGATCCTCTCAAGGTCTGTCAGGTTGGATGGGGAGCGTCGCTGCACAGCTACTTTCAGGTCTCTCCAGAGATGTTCGATCGGGTTCAAGTCCGGGCTCTGGCTGGGCCACTCAGGGACATTCAGAGACTTGTCCCGACGTCACTCCTGCGTTGTCTTGGCTGTGTGCTTAGGGTCATTGTCCTGTTGGAAGGTGAACCTTCGCCCCAGTCTGAGGTCCTGAGCGCTCTGGAGCAGATCTCTCTGTACTTTGCTCTGTTAATCTTTCCCTCGATCCTGACTAGTCTCCCAGTCCCTGCCGCTGAAAAACATCCCCTCAGCATAATGCTGCCACCACCATGCTTCACCGTAGGGATGGTGCCAGGTTTCCTCCAGACGTGAAGCTTGGCATTCAGGCCAAAGAGTTCAATCTTGGTTTCATCAGACCAGAGAATCTTGTTTCTCATGGTCTGAGAGTCTTTAGGGGCCTTTTGGCAAACTCCAAGTGGGCTGTCATGTGCCTTTTACTGAGGAGTGGCTTCTGTCTGGCCACTCTACCATAAAGGCCTGATTGCTGGAGTGCTGCAGAGACTGTTGTCCTTCTGGAAGGTTCTTCCATCTCCACAGAGGAACTCTGGCACTCTGTCAGAGTGACAATCGGGTTCTTGGTCACCTCTCTGACCAAAGCTTTCGGAGCCATCATCGACTCATTTGGTTTTGTCCAACATGTCTCCGGACCTACTCATTGCCACAGTCATACCCTGGATCTAGTTTTGTCCCGTGGAATAAATATTGTGGATCTAAATGTTTTTCCTCATAACCCTGGACTATCGGACCACCATCTTATTACGTTTGCAATCGCAACAAATAATCTGCTCAGACCCCAACCAAGGAACATCAAAAGCCGTGCTATAAATTCTCGGACAACACAAAGATTCCTAGATGCCCTTCCAGACTCCCTCCACCTACCCAAGGACGTCAGAGTACAAAAATCAGTTAATGACCTAACTGAGGATCTACATTTAAACTTGCGTAAAACCCTAGATGCAGTCGCACCTCTAAAAACAAAAAACATTTGTCACAAGAAACTAGCTCCCTGGTATACAGAAAATACCCGAGCCTCCAGAAAATTGGAACGGAAATGGCGCTCCACCAAACTGGAAATCTTCCTACTAGCTTGGAAAGAAAGTACAGAGCAATATCGAAGAGCCCTCACTGCTGCTCGATCACCCTATTATTCCAACCTAATTGAGGATAATTAATCATTATATTTGATACTGTCACAAAGCTAACTAAAAAGCAGCATTCCCCAAGAGAGGATGACTTTCACTTCAGCAGTGATGAATTCATGAACTTCTTCGACGAAAAGATCATGATCATTGGAAAGCAAATTCTGCGTATTTCTCCAAAGCTCAGCTGTCCTGAGTCTGCACAAAACTGCCAGGACCTGGGATCAATGGAGACACTCACATTTTGAAATCCTGTATCTCTTGACACATTCATGAAAATAGTAATGGACTCTAAACCTTCAAGCTACATACTGGACCCTATTCCAACTACACTACTGAAAGAGCTACTTCCTGTGCTTGGCCCTCCTATGTTGAACATAATTAAAGGCTCCCTATCCACTGGATGTGAACCAAACTCAATAAAAGTGGCAGTAATAAAGCATCTCTTGAAAAAGCCAAACCTTGACCCAGAAAATGTAAAAAACTATCGGCCTATATCGAATCTCCCATTCCTCTCAACATTTAGGAAAAAGCTGTTGTGCAGCAACTCACTGCCTTCCTGAAGACAAATAATGTATAAGAAATGCTTCAGTCTGGTTTTAGACCCCATCATAGCACTGACACTGCACTCGTGAAGGTGGTAAATTACCTTTTAATGGCGTCAGACCAAGGCTCTGCATCTGTCCTCGTGCTCCTAGACCTTAGTGCTGCTTTTGAAACCATCGATCACCACATTCTTCTGGAGAGATTGGAAACCCTAATTGGTCTACACAGACAAGTTCTTGCCTGGTTTAGATCTTATCTGTCGGAAAGATATCAGTTCGTCTCTGTGGATGGTTTGTCCTCTGACAAATCAATTGTACGTTTCGTTGTTCCTCAAGGTTCCGTTTTAGGACCACTATTGTTTTCACTATATATTTTACCTCTTGGTGATGTCATTCGGAAATATAATGTTAACTTTAATTGCTATGTTTCGATGAAACATGGTGAAGCCAAAAAATTGCCTTCCCTGGAAGCCTGTGTTTCAGACATAAGGAAGTGGATGGCGGCAAATGTTTTACTTTTAAACTCAGACAAAACAGAGATGCTAGTTCTAGGTCCCAAGAAACAAAGAGATCTGCTGTCGGATCTGACTATTAATCTTGATGGTTGTACAGTCGTCTCAAATAAAACTGTGAAGGACCTCGGCGTTACTCTGGACCCTGATCTCTCTTTTGACAAACATATCAAGAATATTTCAAGGACAGCTTTTTTCCATCTTCGTAACAGAAATCTGAAAATTGTTGTCCAAAAATGATGCAGAAAAGCTAATCCATGCTTTTGTCACTTCTAGATTGGACTACTGCAATGCTCTACTCTCCGGCTACCCGGATAAAGCACTAAATAAACTTCAGTTAGTGCTAAACACGGCTGCTAGAATCCTGACTAGAACCCAAAGATGTGATCATATTACTCCAGTGCTAGCCTTTCTACACTGGCTTCCTGTTAAGGCTAGGACTGATTTCAAGGTTTTACTGCTAACCTACAAAGCATTACAAAGACTTGCTCCTACCTATCTCTCTGATTTGGTCCTGCCGTACATACCTTCACATACGCTACAGTCACAAGACGCAGGCCTCCTTACTGTCCCAAGAATTTCTAAGCAAACAGCTGGAGGCAGGACTTTCTCCTATAGAGCTTGACACATTCATGAAAATAGTCATGGACTCTTAACCTTCAAGCTACATACTGGACCCTATTCCAACTAAAATACTGAAAGAGCTACTTCCTGTGCTTGGCCCTCCTATGTTGAACATAATAAATGGCTCCCAACCACTGTGATTATTATTTGACCCTGCTGGTCATCTATGAACGTTTGAACATCTTGGATAGAAATCTGGCCTTAATGGCCATGTACTGTTATAATCTTCACCCAGCACAGCCAGAAGAGGACTGGCCACCCCTCTACCGATTTTTACAGATGGCTCCAAGGACCCAGATAATGGTTGTATAGGAGTAGGAGTCCTGAACTTGATGTGTCGAAGACTAGCAGATGAACTGTCTGTATACTCTGATGGTGATAGAAGCAGCCCTCCAGTGGGTGGAGGATGTTCAACCTGTCAGAATTATAGTGTGCTCACATTCCCTCTCTGTATTGAATAGCTTATAATCCTGTAAATCTAATAGGAGTGACCTACTATTGGAGGCATTAATGTTATTATGGAGAATCGGGAGACTGAGTGTAGTAGTGTGATTCTGCTGAGTCCCAGCCTTCTATAGTAGACCAGGAGTCCCAGCCTTCTATAGTAGACCAGGAGTCCCAGCCTTCTATAGTAGACCAGGAGTCCCAGCCCTCTATAGTAGACCAGGAGTCCCAGCCTTCTCTAGTAGACCAGGAGTCCCAGCCTTCTATAGTAGACCAGGAGTCCCAGCCTTCTATAGTAGACCAGGAGTCCCAGCCTTCTATAGTAGACCAGGAGTCCCAGCCCTCTATAGTAGACCAGGAGTCCCAGCCTTCTATAGTAGACCAGGAGTCCCAGCCTTCTATAGTAGACCAGGAGTCCCAGCCTTCTATAGTAGACCAGGAGTCCCAGCCTTCTATAGTAGACCAGGAGTCCCAGCCTTCTCTAGTAGACCAGGAGTCCCAGCCTTCTATAGTAGACCAGGAGTCCCAGCCTTCTATAGTAGACCAGGAGTCCCAGCCTTCTATAGTAGACCAGGAGTCCCAGCCCTCTATAGTAGACCAGGAGTCCCAGCCTTCTATATTAGACCAGGAGTCCCAGCCTTCTATAGTAGACCAGGAGTCCCAGCCTTCTATAGTAGACCAGGAGTCCCAGCCTTCTATAGTAGACCAGGAGTCCCAGCCTTCTATAGTAGACCAGGAGTCCCAGCCTTCTATAGTAGACCAGGAGTCCCAGCCTTCTATAGTAGACCAGGAGTCCCAGCCTTCTATAGTAGACCAGGAGTCCCAGCCTTCTATAGTAGACCAGGAGTCCCAGCCTTCTATAGTAGACCAGGAGTCCCAGCATTCTATAGTAGACCAGGAGTCCCAGCCTTCTATAGTAGACCAGGAGTCCCAGCCTTCTATAGTAGACCAGGAGTCCCAGCCTTCTATAGTAGACCAGGAGTCCCAGCCTTCTATATTAGACCAGGAGTCCCAGCCTTCTATAGTAGACCAGGAGTCCCAGCCCTCTATAGTAGACCAGGAGTCCCAGCCTTCTCTAGTAGACCAGGAGTCCCAGCCTTCTATAGTAGACCAGGAGTCCCAGCCTTCTATAGTAGACCAGGAGTCCCAGCCTTCTATAGTAGACCAGGAGTCCCAGCCTTCTATAGTAGACCAGGAGTCCCAGCCTTCTATAGTAGACCAGGAGTCCCAGCCTTCTATAGTAGACCAGGAGTCCCAGCCTTCTATAGTAGACCAGGAGTCCCAGCCTTCTATAGTAGACCAGGAGTCCCAGCCTTCTATAGTAGACCAGGAGTCCCAGCCTTCTATAGTAGACCAGGAGTCCCAGCCTTCTATAGTAGACCAGGAGTCCCAGCCTTCTATAGTAGACCAGGAGTCCCAGCCTTCTATAGTAGACCAGGAGTCCCAGCCTTCTATAGTAGACCAGGAGTCCCAGCCTTCTATAGTAGACCAGGAGTCCCAGCCTTCTATAGTAGACCAGGAGTCCCAGCCTTCTATAGTAGACCAGGAGTCCCAGCCTTCTATAGTAGACCAGGAGTCCCAGCCTTCTATAGTAGACCAGGAGTCCCAGCCCTCTATAGTAGACCAGGAGTCCCAGCCTTCTATAGTAGACCAGGAGTCCCAGCCTTCTATAGTAGACCAGGAGTCCCAGCCTTCTATAGTAGACCAGGAGTCCCAGCCTTCTATAGTAGACCAGGAGTCCCAGCCTTCTATAGTAGACCAGGAGTCCCAGCCTTCTATAGTAGACCAGGAGTCCCAGCCTTCTATAGTAGACCAGGAGTCTTAGCCCTCTCTATTAGACCAGGAGTCCCAGCCTTCTATAGTAGACCAGGAGTCCCAGCCTTCTATAGTAGACCAGGAGTCCCAGCCTTCTATAGTAGACCAGGAGTCCCAGCCTTCTATAGTAGACCAGGAGTCCCAGCCTTCTATAGTAGACCAGGAGTCCCAGCCTTCTATAGTAGACCAGGAGTCCCAGCCTTCTATAGTAGACCAGGAGTCCCAGCCTTCTATAGTAGACCAGGAGTCCCAGCCTTCTATAGTAGACCAGGAGTCCCAGCCTTCTATAGTAGACCAGGAGTCCCAGCCTTCTATAGTAGACCAGGAGTCCCAGCCTTCTATAGTAGACCAGGAGTCCCAGCCTTCTATAGTAGACCAGGAGTCCCAGCCTTCTCTAGTAGACCAGGAGTCCCAGCCCTCTATAGTAGACCAGGAGTCCCAGCCCTCTCTATTAGACCAGGAGTCCCAGCCTTCTATAGTAGACCGGGAGTCCCAGCCTTCTATAGTAGACCAGGAGTCCCAGCCTTCTATAGTAGACCAGGAGTCCCAGCCTTCTATAGTAGACCAGGAGTCCCAGCCTTCTATAGTAGACCAGGAGTCCCAGCCTTCTATAGTAGACCAGGAGTCCCAGCCTTCTATAGTAGACCAGGAGTCCCAGCCTTCTATAGTAGACCAGGAGTCCCAGCCTTCTATAGTAGACCAGGAGTCCCAGCCTTCTATAGTAGACCAGGAGTCCCAGCCTTCTATAGTAGACCAGGAGTCCCAGCCTTCTATAGTAGACCAGGAGTCCCAGCCTTCTATAGTAGACCAGGAGTCCCAGCCTTCTATAGTAGACCAGGAGTCCCAGCCCTCTATAGTAGACCAGGAGTCCCAGCCTTCTATAGTAGACCAGGAGTCCCAGCCTTCTATAGTAGACCAGGAGTCCCAGCCCTCTATAGTAGACCAGGAGTCCCAGCCTTCTATAGTAGACCAGGAGTCCCAGCCTTCTATAGTAGACCAGGAGTCCCAGCCTTCTATAGTAGACCAGGAGTCCCAGCCCTCTATAGTAGACCAGGAGTCCCAGCCTTCTATAGTAGACCAGGAGTCCCAGCCTTCTATAGTAGACCAGGAGTCCCAGCCTTCTATAGTAGACCAGGTTGCCAAAAGGGCTTTAAAACTAAATTGAACTGATATTTAATTGATATTCGTGCTCCTCTTCATAATCAACAACTGGTGTGCTGTTTCTAGTGTGAAGTAAATCTCAACCTTTTTGCTCACCTGATATAGAATAGCTCATGGTAAGCTGTAGACCCTGTTATCTACCAGGAGAGTTAACATCCGTAATCATCACGGCTGTGTACGTCCCTCCACAAGCCAACACCACTCTGGCACTCAACTGTATTGGACCATAAACAAACAAGAAACCGCAGATGTAGAGGACACGAGGCTACAAGACTGTTTTACAGACTGGTTCCGGGATTCATCCGACAGCATCAGTCACGGGCTTCATCAATAACAATTCATAGACGATGCAGAACGCATAAACGAGCCAAATGCTTCGAGGAATACAACACTGAGTCTCGCGTGAAAGCCCCTGTTGTTCCGGATGACTGTGTGATCTTGCTCTCCGTGGCCGATGTGAGTAAAACTTTTAAACAGGTTAACACTCGCAAGACCGCCAGGAAAGACGGAATACCAGGGCGCGTTCTCAAAGCATGCCAGACCAGCTGGCAAGTGTCTTCACTGACATTTTCAACCTCTCCTTGTCCCTGTCTGTAACCCCAACATGTTTCAAGCTGACCACCACGGTCCCTTTTCCCCAGATCTCCAAGGTAACCTGCCTATCGCCCTGTAGCACTCACATCTGTAATGATGAAGTGCTTTGAAAGGCTGGTCATGACACACATCAACTCCATCATCCCAGATCATCGAAAACCAGACGTTTCAGGCTTATTATAGTAAAACATGTAAATTCTGGTCTTGATTTTGACAGTTCGTTGCAAAAGTGATATATTTAGGTATTTTCAGTAGTAAATCTAGCTCTTTTTGCCCCTAGCGGTTCAACTCTACCATTGAAATTATATGATGTTGAGGCACCTTGAGAATGTGTCTCTATGTCATCTCAAGAAAGAGGTTCGGTATGAAAAAAAACATATAATAATAATATGCCATTTAGCAGACGCTTTTATCCAAAGCGACTTACAGTCACGCGTGCAGACATTTTTACGTATGGGCGGTCCCGGGGATCGAACCCACTACCTTGGCGTTACAAGCACCGTGCTCTACCAGCTGAGCTACAGAGAACCACATTGAGGGTAATACATTTATAATCACAGCTACATCCATCGTAACAAGAAATAGATTACAATAATGGTCATATCAACTCCTTGTATTTTTCCCAACCGTTATGACTGATGGGTGGGCTAAGAATTCTAATCCCACATGGGGCAGATATATATATATATTATCCTAATTTTCAATATTCATCCCGTACACTTGTAATTCTGAAAAGTAAACTCATACCTGTGAGGGGGGTTGTTGCCCTGCTAGTAGTTGTAGGTTTTTATACAGGACCCAAATCCAATCTGTGAGTTAATTTGACCATTGGAAAAAGAGCTACTCCGTAAATACTGCATTGCGGGTTGGATTGAATTGAGCCCCTAATCTTAACTTTCGAGGTGATGATTGCACTTTTCTTCGCAACACAATACCGCAATAAATGTGAGTCCACATTTCAACTATTTTTTTTTTGCACCCCCGTGGGTGGTATTGCACCCCGTTGGGTTTTGAACTTACACCGCAAGTGCCAATTATAGATGTCAGGAACTCTGCGCCTTACCACTGAGAGGTAACTGTCCAGCGCCATCTTTGCTCACGATGCATATCATTTTAATATTAAAGCGCACCAGTGGACTTCTGGTAAGTATGCTTTAGTGACAAAGTGTTGGGATCAGGCACAACTATGCTTACCCACCCCAAAATGAATATTTATGAGAAATCCCCACCCACAACTTTTTTTTATAATTTGAAAGGGTTGGGCAAAGTCTGAAATTGGGGTTGAGTAGGGCTCGTTTTTCTTTTCTTAGTACTACAGGAATTAGGTAGGAGGGTTCCGTTTCTTTATTCATTTGGTCTGTAAGCTGTGATTGACTACATACTCCAGTAGGTGGCGTTATGAACCTCTAATGCTTGATTGCGGCCCGCCATAATACTATAGAAGAGGAAGAGAGTATCAGCAAAGATGTTTATAACTAAGCCAATTTACACCACAGCCTGTTGTTTCTAAAGGGAGCAAATGAATCATAGTGGGCAGAACATGCAAGGAGGTGGGCGGAGCCAAGCACGAGCTAATGAGATCCTATTTGCGCTTTCAAGCATGCATTTGCACATTTCCGTTAGAGAATGCCTACTCACTAATTCTGCTATTTACAAACACCTGACTGGCTCAACTGTTCTGGGGAACTACGGCAAACTTCATAATAAAAAATAATTTGACAGGTGAAATTCTGTAACACAACAAAATGTGGCAACGATGATCTATTCAATTCTTCCTCTCTGGGTACAGTCAGGCCGTAGACCTCTTCCTCTCTGGGTACAGTCAGACCGTAGACCTCTTCCTCTCTGGGTACAGTCAGACCGTAGACCTCTTCCTCTCTGGGTACAGTCAGACCGTAGACCTCTTCCTCTCTGGGTACAGTCAGACCGTAGACCTCTCTGGGTACAGTCAGACCGTAGACCTCTTCCTCTCTGGGTACAGTCAGACCGTAGACCTCTTCCTCTCTGGGTACAGTCAGACCGTAGACCTCTTCCTCTCTGGGTACAGTCAGACCGTAGACCTCTTCCTCTCTGGGTACAGTCAGACCGTAGACCTCTTCCTCTCTGGGTACAGTCAGACCGTAGACCTCTTCCTCTCTGGGTACAGTCAGACCGTAGACCTCTCTGGGTACAGTCAGACCGTAGACCTCTTCCTCTCTGGGTACAGTCAGACCGTAGACCTCTTCCTCTCTGGGTACAGTCAGACCGTAGACCTCTTCCTCTCTGGGTACAGTCAGACCGTAGACCTCTCTGGGTACAGTCAGACCGTAGACCTCTCTGGGTACAGTCAGGCCGTAGACCTCTCTGGGTACAGTCAGACCGTAGACCTCTCTGGGTACAGTCAGGCCGTAGACCTCTTCCTCTCTGGGTACAGTCAGGCCGTAGACCTCTTCCTCTCTGGGTACAGTCAGGCCGTAGACCTCTTCCTCTCTGGGTACAGTCAGACCGTAGACCTCTCTGGGTACAGTCAGGCCGTAGACCTCTCTGGGTACAGTCAGACCGTAGACCTCTCTGGGTACAGTCAGGCCGTAGACCTCTTCCTCTCTGGGTACAGTCAGGCCGTAGACCTCTCTGGGTACAGTCAGACCGTAGACCTCTCTGGGTACAGTCAGACCGTAGACCTCTTCCTCTCTGGGTACAGTCAGGCCGTAGACAGGAGAGCAGGCTGAGGTGAGACATCAGAGTGGGTGTGGACTTTTACTGGAATTGTATGTGTGTGAGCGTTTGAATATGAGAGTCACGTTGTCGGCTATTTAAATATGAGGTAGTAGCCTGGTTACTTTCTTCATTTGCATGAAGAGTTACAGATATAATATAATATAATATATAATATTATAGATAATATTAAATAAGAGCGCAAGCGTACATCATGTAACAAGAACCTTCTTTTTTCTCCTCTATGAGTGAGTGAGTGAGTGAGTGAGTGAGTGAGTAGGTGAGTGAGTGAGTGAGTGAGTAGGTGAGTGAGTGAGTGAGTGAGTGAGTGAGTGAGTAAGTGAGTGAGTGAGTGAGTGAGTGAGTGAGTGAGTGAGTGAGTAGGTGTGTGTACAGCAGTGGAGGCTGCTGAGGGGAGGACGGCTCATCATAATGGCTGGAACGGAGTGAATGGAATGGCATCAAACACAAACACCTGGTTTTCATTTGGTTGATGCCATTCCATTGACTCCATTCCAGCCATTATGATGAGCCGTCCTCTCCTCAGCAGCCTCCACTGGTGTAGAGGTTGTGTTGAGTTACTTTTCCTCGCTGGTGCTGTTATTCATTAACCAGACTGTTGTTGTGGCGGTTTGGTCTTTCTGGTTGCTTTGCATACAGCCCGGTGGGAACTGACTGGGTGTGTCTACGTGCATGCCTGCAGTGAGTAGCTGTATCAGATCTCTCTACAGCACAGTATGAGGGCAGATACCAGACATTTTATTGAAATCACAGGACAAAAAGACAAATGGTTTAAAACTTTCTTTCCAAACACATGGATCTTCTCTCAACCAGTTTATCAAACACGATTAAAGACAAAATTTAAAACATAAAGAAAGCGTAGAAAAATATATCATCCGATCCGACATTTTCTTAATTAGGTGTATTATATAATCAGTGCCATTCGAGATTCATTCAAACTCTACTTATGAAGTAGTTTTCATATATTGACAATCCTCAGATTTACAAATAATGTTCAAAGGCTTGTCCCTTCTGTTCCCGCTGAAGAGCCGTTCCCTAGCTTCTACATGGCGCCTACATGTTGACGACAGAAGGGTTAAGGGTTAGGGGTCATGTTGCTC
>NW_028166531.1:0-51792 GCF_964263955.1 Coregonus lavaretus
TTAAATACTAATAAAATAGCTAACCATCGTAACTCACAGGCCAAAAGTGTCACCTTGTTGCATTAACTGTCTAAGATAAAAATCAAACCCCTTTTCCAAATATTAAATCAACTCAAGCGTTTCCCCCTAATCGTGACACTCATTTTCTCCCACTAGCCAATTTTGCATCCAATTGGCGACAGATTTTCATGCGAATATTCTAAAATCTACATAAATAAAATATGCAAATGTTCTCACCAGAGATGTGTTTCCATCAAATTGACTTGTTGCGGATAAAAGTATGTGCGTGATGACGTAGTACACATAAAAATTACTTTTGTGGTTAAATTCCCATGTACCGAATAAAAAATATACATTAAAATGGGTTTCCATCGCATTTTCAACTCTACTGATAGTTTTGTCACAAAATAAATTGCGTTACATAGCAAATGTTCCAACTCTGGTATTGGCATGTGCGCTCTAGCCAACACAGCTCGCAGATAGTGCGGGTATAGCCTGCATGAGATTGTGGTCCTCTGTAGCTCAACTGGTAGAGCACGGCGCTTGTAACGCCAAGGTAGTGGGTTCGATCCCCGGGACCACCCATACACAAAAATGTATGCACGCATGACTGTAAGTCGCTTTGGATAAAAGCGTCTGCTAAATGGCATATTATTATTATTATATTATTATTATTATTATATTATTATTATTATTATTATTATTATTATTATTATTATTATTATTATGGACAAAAGAGCGAGAATATTAGCCAAACATCAATCATGCCACCAGAATAAGCATTTACATTTACGTCATTTAGCAGACGCTCTTATCCAGAGCGACATACAAATTGGTGCATTCAACTTATGATAGCCAGTGGGACAACGACTTTTTTTTTTTTAAGGGGGGGGGGGGTAGAAGGATTACTTTTATACTATTATAAAAGTAAGCCCCTTGATATTTATTGGAAAGGGACACCCTGTGAAGTTAATCATAATTTATGTCATCTGTAGCCTAATAAACTGCATGCTTTCCCGAGTCGTAGTTGGAGGACTACACAACATGTCATCGCATGACTCCAAGTTTACTTGGTTATTATATCCATATATGCACATAAAAAGCGTTTCCAGCGACATTTCTTCCATAATTAAATTTTACAAACACAAAAAGATCCCACCTTGTCTAGCGTATATGGTTGTCGAGGTCAACATTTGGAAAGTTTAAAGACAAATTTGCTGTTTCCATCAGGCTTGTTGTGACATTTTTTATCCGACATGTACTTTATTCGCAGAAAAAGGTTGGATTGAAACCTGGTTACTAACCAGCTTTATTTCCATCCAACCTTTTTATGTGAGTAAAGTACATCGGATAAAAAAATGTCACAACAAGCCTGATAGAATCAGAACACTTGTAAGTAGGTAGCTTAGTGGGTAAGAGCGTTGTGCCAGTAACCGAAAGGTCGCTGGTTCTAATCCCTGAGCCGACTAGGGGAAAAATCTGTCGATGTGCCCTTAAGCAAGGCACTTAACCCTAATTGCTCCTGTAAGTCGCTCTGGATAAGAGCGTCTGCTAAATGACTAAAATGTAAACATTCCAAATGTCGATGAAACAAAATACACTAGTCAAGGTGGGATCTTTTTGTGTCTGTAGAATTAATTATGCGAGAAATGTAGCTGGAAACACTTTTATGCACAAATAATGATGCAGTATAATAACCATCATCGACGTGTGGTCCTCCCACTAAGACTTGTTGGGAAAGCATGCAGTTAATTAGGCTACAGATTAAATAGGTTATTAACTTCACTGGGTGTTGAAAGTGCAAGGTGATGAGCTTGATGCTTCTTTCGAATAAATATCGAGGGTCTTATTCTGGTGACATGATCAAATGCAGTTTGACAAATAAAAATAATCTCGCTCTTTTGTCCATATTAATCTCATATAGCCTATAACGGTACTGTATCTCCGCCAGCTGTTTGCTAGAGTGCATGTACCAATACCAGAGTGGGCACACTCGCTATATAAACGCAAAATTGTTTGTGAGAAAACCATCAGTAGAGTTGAAAATGTGATGGAAACCCATTTAACGTGTATTTTTTATTTGGTACATCAAATTAACGAGAAAATTGCAACTTACAATTCAGGGCGTTCCTGCATGTGGGCATTCCTGCATCTGCAGGAACCCCTCTTTATACTTCTATTGGTCCATTTTTAAGCTGCGGGAGATGGGGGTGTTCCAGGTTAGTAGGTGGTGTTAACCCACAATAACGTTGGATGCCAGCCACCGATCAACCCCACAGAAGAAGGGGTGGGGCCGACAACCAGTGTTGCCAAATTTGCGACTTTGTCGCTATATTTAGCGTGTTTTCAGACCCCTCTTAGCAACACATTTTCAAAAAAGTGACTAGCGACAAATTTAGTGACTTTTTCTGGTGTTATTGGAGACTCTGACGTGAACGCACGTATCGTTCTTACTCTTCTCAACGAGCAGTGGGTGCTGCCTTGGGCCCCACCCCCGTCCCAAAGCACTCACAGGCGGCCCAGTCCTCACGCAGCAGTCCCTCCCAGCTGCAGTCAGAGCAGGAGATGTTCACCCCTCCGCATCCAGACTGTAAATGAATTGCGCATGCGGGAAGCCGCCGCTGGCTGATGTAAATGTAGGGTGTTTTTTACTCACTTTCTGTCTCTCCCAGGACGTTATTCCTCTCTCCTACAGCATCCATCACAATTACATGCACATGGCCAATTATGCAAATTAGGTGATGACGTAATTTTGCGACTTCTAGCGACTTTTAGGACAGCCAATAGCTACTTTCCTTACTGAGGAGTTGGCAACACTGCCGACAACAGTAGGTAGCTAGCCGTACACCGGTAGACAGTGTCCTTCATCTCGAGGGCAGGTGTTCAGCAGGTGGGAGCAAAGGACACTGTGCTAGCTTAGCCAGCTAGCCCAGTACACAACAGGCAGGAGGCGACATTGTGTCCTTCGCTCCCGCCTGCCCTCGGCGTCAATGACAGAACTGCGGGAAAACGTTGCCCGACAGGCAGGGAGGAAGGACACTGTCTACCGGTGTACGGCTAGCTACCTACTGTTGTCGGCCCTGCCCCTTCTTCTGTGGGAGTTATTGTGCGTTGCATGCCAGCCACGGTGTCCCTAACTAGCAAGCTAGCTAGTTAGCTAACACCCGGTGTCGCCGCAGCACGGTTTTCTCCTGTACACAGCAGGCGGGGGCAACACTGTGTGCTAGCTAACTAGCAAACGGTGTCGCTAATTAGCAAGACAGCTAGCACATGGTGTCCCCCCCATCCTCCCACCTGTTATGCTAGCGGAAGCGACAATGGTAGACAGTGTCCATAGCCCCCACCTGTCAGGCACTGTTTTCCCACAGTTTTGTTAACGACAGTGAGGGCAGGTGTTCGGCAGGCGGGAGCGAAGGACACTGTCTAGCGGTGTCATTCCGCTAGCTAGCAAGGAGGACTCCGGGAGGCGGGGGCGAAAAAAAACTCTGATAATACTTTTATTTCCCTTTTGAACAGGGGGAGGGGGTTCATGAAGGAACCAATGGGATGCTCGAGGGGGCGTTCCTGCAGATGCAGTTATGCCCCGAATTGCACACTATTAAATTAAACCGCTAAAGGTATTTTTATATGCACTATGTCGTCAAGCACAGACTTTTATCCACAACAAGTCAATTTGATTGAAACATCTCTGGTGGGAAAATGCGCATGTTGTTTTTATGCAGATGTTTTTAATATTGGCATGAAAATCTGTAAACCTAGTTACTGAATTAGACTTTTCATTTGCAACATTGGATCATGCGAGATTTGCACTGTAACAATTAGTTAAATTGTTACTAGCTAGCTATTGTAACTAACGTTAAAGAGTAGCAACAGTTCACCCTTTGTGTCTTTGGGAGTATAGTGAAAGAGAAATAGACTTTGCAACAATGTATCTAATGAACTACTGCTGGACTCATTTGGTTGGTTTTCTGCTTTATTATCCCGCACAATCATCCATCACTGGCTCTCACTCACCCGAAATCCTGGTCCATAGACTTAAAGAAGAATTTGTAGTTGGGCTTGTTCAAGACCTGTTTAAAATCTAACAAAGTGATATTTTCGGCAGGAATCGGAATCTTCACCAAATACGGCGTCTCCTCCTCGTCGATGTGGTATATTATTTTGGTTTCCGCCATTTCGCCAACAATTTTTTTCAGTTGTACTACACAAACTATGGAAGAGAAAGGTAGCTAGTTAGCTAACACTAGCTAGGCTAACGGGAGAAGGGGGGTGAGGTGAAGTGCTCTTACAACACTAGCCAGCAGTGAGTATGCCCTGGCCAGAACTAACAAAAAAGTTTAACATCTACTTATATCTTGCACATATCTCCTTAGTTTGTATCTCCCAAAGAAACAAATATAATTCCCCAACGGCGAAGGGGTTAAAAAGCATGCACACGCTACATTCACAAGATCCGCTACCCACAACTTTTCCCCAAACAAAAACATAATGGGGGTCTAAAACTTTTCTCTCGACTTTTGCAAGCCAACGCGGCGTATGACGTAGTCTATGCTCCTTTTACGTTTTCGCTCAACGTGCCCCCGTCCGTTTGTAGCCAATGGTCTGTAGAAATATTCCAGGAGTTCTATTCCACAACATAATTCATCTTCATGATGACAACCGTTATGCTAAACACACACATGTGGAAGTCAAAACATGAAACAGATAAGAAAAGCTTTTAATAAATAGCCAAGGACTGTAGTACAATGTAATAATAAACACTCCATAATCTTCACAGTTGAGAACAGCTTATATTACACCACTAGAAGAAAAACTGAGAGCTGAATACAGAATTTTCTGAACAACATCAGCGCTACTTACATCAACTAAATCTGATTATGAGGCTGTATACATAAACTTTTATCTTGTAAGCATATTTGTCATTTACAGTTTCAAGTCAACGTTTAAGGTAGGCCTACATTCTGGATTGAGGCCATGTTGAAATATTTAACAATACACGCCTCCTTACTTTAGGAAGGAATCAAGGAAAGAAGGAAGGAAGGATGCATGTACAGTGAGGGGGAAAAGTATTTTCATATAGGTGGAGTTGCAATGATCATGAGAACTGTGAGGAATCAGCCCAGAACTACACGGGAGGATCTTGTCAATGATCTCAAGGCAGCTGGGACCATAGTCACCAAGAAAACAATTGGTAACACACTACGCCGTGAAGGACTGAAATCCTGCAGCGCCCGCAAGGTCCCCCTGCTCAAGAAAGCACATATACAGGCCCGTCTGAAGTTTGCCAATGAACATCTGAATGATTCAGAGGAGAACTGGGTGAAAGTGTTGTGGTCAGATGAGACCAAAATCAAGCTCTTTGGCATCAACTCAACTCGCCGTGTTTGGAGGAGGAGGAATGCTGCCTATGACCCCAAGAACACCATCCCCACCGTCAAACATGGAGGTGGAAACATTATGCTTTGGGGGTGTTTTTCTGCTAAGGGGACAGGACAACTTCACCGCATCAAAGGGACGATTGACGGGGCCATGTACCGTCAAATCTTGGATGAGAACCTCCTTCCCTCAGCCAGGGCATTGAAAATGGGTCGTGGATGGGTATTCCAGCATGACAATGACCCAAAACACACGGCCAAGGCAACAAAGGAGTGGCTCAAGAAGAAGCACATTAAGGTCCTGGAGTGGCCTAGCCAGTCTCCAGACCTTAATCCCATAGAAAATCTGTGGAGGGAGCTGCCTCCAAACGTCAGACTCGAAACCTTAATGATTTGGAGAAGATCTGCAAAGAGGAGTGGCACAAAATCCCTCCTGAGATGTGTGCAAACCTGGTGGCCAACTACAAGAAACGTCTGACCTCTGTCATTGCCAACAAGGGTTTTGCCACCAAGTACTAAGTCATGTTTTGCAGAGGGGTCAAATACTTATTTCCCTCATTAAAATGCAAATCAATTTATAACATTTTAAAATGGGTTTTTATGGAATTTTTTGTTGTTATTTTGTCTCTCACTGTTCAAATAAACCTACCATTAAAATTATAGACTGATCATGTCTTTATCAGTGGGCAAACTTACAAAATCAGCAGGGGATCAAATACTTTTTTCCCCTCACTGTAAAAGTATTACTCCTTATCCTCCCCTCAGTTGCAGAAGAAGCTTGGCCCGAACACTAACGCCACTACGCAGGTCACAACAAACAACACCCAGAAGACCAAGGCCAGCAGCTGCACACATACCAGGGTCCTCCTGTGGTGCTGCAGCACCTCCACCTCATCAACCACGCCTCCACCTCCGCTGTGGGGACTATCGCTGGGGTGCATCTGCTCCACACGGAGGCTCACTGTGGGCAGGATGATGAAGCGGGAATCCCTGCTGGCCTCCAGGGAGAGGACAACCCTCTGGGTGATGGTGGCCAGTTGGGCGGCCACCGATATGGGCATGCGGAAGGCCATGGGCGGCAGCTGGGCCAGGATGCGGGAGTTGCAGGGCAGGGTGAGGGGGTCACCTGTCTCCAGTGTGGTGGGGTGGCGGCAGAGGGGGCAGGAGATTACGGGACTGGGAGGGCTCTGGGGGTCCGAGGGGTCAGTTGGATACGGGGACAGCTGGATCCTCTGGAGGCACTCGGTGCAAAAGACGTGGAGGCACTCCAGCATACGAGGACACTTGCTGCTTTGGTTGTACTCCTGGTAGCAGATGGGACACTCCACGTCTGTGGACTCCCCCAGGCTGGGGGCTGCTGCGGCTGCTGAGACTGGGTGCCCCTGGAAGGGCACTGGTTCCGGGGGCTCAGCCATGGTGAGTGAGAGGGAGAGATGGAGGTGGGAATGGTAGTGGAAGGGGGCGTGGGGGTTCAGGGTTAGACTGCTGTTGGGACGGTCAGATGTTCTCTTCTATGTCTGCAGAACCTGGAGGGAGATATGATATGATCAAATATTGATTATATTCTTATATGTACAGTATACGTGTTCCTGTAGTATAGGCCATTTCATTCTGTTTCAGTATGTGTATAACAGAGAGAAAATAAAATTGGCCAATATGGGGTTAAAACTATAAATCTTAAACATGGTCCTTGGGGTTTTCTGCTGTTTCCTCTTGGTTCATGATGAGATTTGTAAGCCCTTAAATGATTGGATTCAGTTAATTACCAAATGAAGCAGCGATGTAAAGCCGGCCCCCTAGCCCCTAGCAGTGGGGAGCTGAGGAAATAGAGTGCCTGACTGCAGGATACACACTCAGATTAAGTAAAGGTGGAGAAGTGAAAGTAGAGAAACAAAGGAGGACAGGAGCTGTGGATGGAAGTGATTACTGGGCCCTATACACACTCTCTCTCTCTCTTACTCTCTCTGTCTCTCTCGGTCTGTCTCTCTCTCTGTCTTTCTGTTGTTGTGTTCGGTTGTGTTTCAGGTATTTCTTGCTGCGGGCTAAGTAGAATGCTGTTGCGCTAACAACACCAACGCAAAGTTCATACAATGCAGAAGAATAGCCTCAGGCCTACTGAGTTTGTTAAACATTCCACTGATAGTTGACTAGTGAAATACAGATTTGGTTCAAGTAAACAGCCAATAATCTCATCTCAGAGCATTGTTCCACAGCTGCATAATAGGGCCAATAAACCACAATATGAAATTCAAGTATAGCAGACATTATGGCAAAGGGGTATACCCACTGTACTGCACTCATATGATATTTCCTCAGGCGTCTAGGTGTTTACCTCATAAAGATCACAGTGTACTTTCATAAACAGTGCTATTCTAGTCTCAACCCTTCACTCACATGGGACAGAGCAAGGCAAGCCTCACTCAAGAGGGCAGTTGCTTAGCAATAGGGGTCTATTTTGTATTGGGCCACAGGAGCAGAGATTGTAAGAAACATGTTTCCAACTGGAATTGATCTAGCTATACATGTAATAAGATCAAAGTAATAGCTTTGATTTTGTTCAATAACCTCAATAGATATTCCATACAAATTTGGTCAACATTTACCCTGTGTAATTTGGTTGACAATAATTCTAATGACTTGCTCCAACTCCTAGACATGCACAGTCAGAATTTTTTTAAACATTTTTTTAGTCATTTAGCAGAAGCTCTTATCCAGAGCGACTTACAGTTAGTGAGTGCATACATTTTTCATACTGGCCCCCCGTGGGAATCGAACCCACAACCCTGGCGTTGCAAGCGCCATGCTCTACCAACTGAGCTACAGGAGGCCTACAGAAATGATACAGAATGGCAAAAGATTAGGGCTGTCAGAGTTAATCCGTTAACTCAAGTTAACCTTTTGTAATTTTAGTACATACATTTTTTAAGATCATTATTACCGGTAATCGCATTGTCTGAATGCGTTAAAAATACATTGAAAACATCCCAAAATATAATCTATATTCAAAAATGTGATGATTTCTTTTTTTGGGGGGGAAATATTACCACAAAATATGAATTCAATTTAATAAAATTTTATTAGACAGGAAAACATTTACTGAGGTCACTGGTGTGAAATCTGTAGTTATTTTATATTGAAAAAAATATATTGGGAAAATATTGCCAAAAAATATTTATATTTAATACAATTTTATTAGACAGGAAAACATTTACTGAGGTCACTGGTGTGAAATCTGTAGTTATTTTATATTTATAGGCCTATTTTTTTACTTTACTGGCCTCTGCACGCCTGCGGGTTGGCTCAGCGTTTGATCCTCTGCTCGCGCCAAGTGCACGTGACCCTTTGCTCTGCGCGCTGGAGTGCATGCTGCTGTTATTCTTACAGAAACTACGAATGATAAGACAGTAGCTGATGCACTGAAGACTGTACCATTGTCAAATAACACGGTGTGCCGTAGGATAGAGGACATGGTCGTTGATATTGTTGATCAATTGGTGAAACATTTTAATAATAATTCTGGTCCATTTTCTCTGCAGTTGGACGAATCGACTGACGTCAGTAGGGAAGGCCAGTTGATTGCGTTTGTGCGATACAGAGACATTTCGGAAATTAATGAGCACATTCTGTTCTGCAAGAAGTTAATGGGGAGAACTATAGGTGAGGATGTGTTTCACGTTATTGACAGCTTTTTCACAGAGCACAATCTGGATTGGAAATCCTGTGATATAAATAATAATAAAATAATGTGTGCACGGATCATGCTGCATCAATGCCAGGGAGAGTGAAATGATTAATTGCCCACATAAAGAAGGTAAATCCCACTGTATCATTCACAGAGAGGAATTGGCCAGCAAGACAATGAGTCCTGAGTTACATGATGTTTTGAATGACGCAGTGAAAGTGATTAACTTTATCACGTCCAGGCCTCTGAGCACCAGCAGCTCCTGCGTCACACCGACGTCCGTTGGCTATACAGAGGGAAAACGCTACGGAGTCTTTTTGAGCTGTGTGCCGAAGTAAGTGATTTTCTGTCTGAGCACTCACACCACCTTGTGGCTGTGTTCGACGACACAGACTGGGGAGCCCGCCGTGCCTATCTTGCTGATGTGTTCAGCAAACTGAACAACCTGAATCTAACTCTGCAAGGTAAAGACCATGGGCGCAACTTTGGTTTTAGAAGTGTGGGGGGGGGGCATAATATATTTACATTTATATTTGAGTCATTTAGCAGACGCTCTTATCCAGAGCGACTTACAGTTAGTGAGTGCATACATTTTCATACTGGCCCCCCGTGGGAAACAAACCCACAACCCTGTTTTTTAAATCCAGTCCGAATAAACACTCCAAACAGCCTACCCGACCGCTCGGAGGCATTCACATGGTCCTAAAGCACACCGTTGCCTCGTTTTGTATCACATTCCAATTATAAAAATGCAATTTCAGAATGTCCCCCCGTCCCCAGTGAAAGTTGCACCCCTGGTAAAGACACACATTCTAAACATGTATGACAAAGTGTGTGGATTCATGAAGAAGAGAGGAAATGTGAAGATGGGGAAATAAGTTGTTTTCAGCAGCTTGACACCTAACTTTTTACAGTGCTCCTATGGTGCAGATAGTAAGCTCACATTTATCCAAACTCAACAGTGAGTTCAACTCCTGCTTCCCTGACATTGAAAACAAGTCTGCCAAACTTCCCTGGGTGCGTAAACCCACATTTTGTCAAATTTACACCTAATATAGGAATCACGCCGGTCGCACGCGCATGAGGGGGTACTTCAGGCAGGTCAAAGTGTTTTAGGGGTACAGTACCCCAAAAAGGTTGGGAACCACTTATCTATGCAACTAAAAATAACAATACAATGTAAAAACAAGATGACATTGAGATTAAAGAAAGTGTGCTTTCTCAATTGACCTAATTTAGCTAACCGTTACTTTAGACAAAATCAAGACAACAATATTCTTGTAATGTTTTTTGTATGAAAAATCTTAAACTACAGCTTAATTTGAGCATGTTCAGAATTTGTGATTAACCGCGATTAATCACAGCAAATCCTGCGATTAACTCAATAACATTTTGTTATAGTCTGATAGCCCAACAAAAAATGCAAAGGCCTACTGCATGATGTCATATAACTGTTATGATAGCCTGTGTATTAAAATATTGCTACTTTATCTATGTACGTCAGTTGATATCAAAACACCATAGGAGTGAAACTCACTGACACTTCATCACCATGTAGCTAGTGGGGGGAAGATTAGAAAGACTTACCTCCTCATACACACAGTCACACACCCCTCGGATCCCTGCACAGTACCAAAGTTCTCACCCGTCACATGGTTCTCACTAAGCCATAAAAAATATCTTCCTCCTTTTCTGTCCACCACGTACAGTAAACATCAAATCTACTTATCAATGTCCTCCCTTTCTTTTCTTCACCCTGTATCTCCTCTCCTCCCTTGCTTTACCCATCCCTTGACATCTCATCTCTCCTACTGGACCCAGGGGTGTCTCCTGGTTGCTCTGACATTAATTAATCTCCAGGTGATGTGGTGGTAACTAGTAACCGGGGACACGGAATGGAGGTAGTAGCCACCTCCTCTAACCCTGACACTTCTCACTGTCCTGACAGTACAGTATTTGTATTTACATTGTCTTTGTCAATGTACAGGTTATTCAGAATGACAGCATAAGACATACTGTTGTGAGTCAAATTACTGTGGATGTCAATCAAGAGGGGAATACATTTGCTTATGATTTTGGTATCGGTTCAAAAGGAGACCTGATGAATAGTTGAGTTACTGGTGCTGGTCTAATGGAACTCACATAATGTCTTGCCTTCTATCTGTGTCTGTAAGACCCTAGGAAACCTATTGCTGTCAACGTCTGGGTGAAGTGGTGAAACGGAATCAGGCACAGGACACAGAACTGAGAAAATGAATGGATTACTAAACAAAAGTAAACCATAACAAACCCTCCACGCAGGGAAGTGCAGAACAACAGCTCACCAAACGACGTATAACAACGGACAATTACGCACAAACTCAGGAGGGAAAACAGAGGTAATTATAGGGACACAAATAAGCATAATGGGTAACAGGTGTGATACATAAAGACAAGACTAGTGTAACACAGAAACATCGATCGGTGGCAGCTAGTACTCCGGTGACGACGAACGCCGAAGCCTGCCCGAGCAAGGAGGAGGGGCAGCCTCGGCTGTATTCATGACAATTGCATATGCTAACATCCTCTACAGAAAAACATGTCTCTAATCATGCATATATGCAGCCAAATAAGGTCCCGATACAGATGCAGGAAGTTAGATTGCCAAAAATAGGTCACGAACAGATCACCCTTTGCCCATTTCACAAATACTGTGTGTGTGTGTATGTGTTACAATTATACATTAATATTTACACACTATTCATATATACATATTAATATACAGTCTGGCCCATAATTATTGGCACCCTTGATAAAAAATAAGTTATAATATAAATAATACATATATTGTATGCTAAAACAAAATAGGGAAATTGTATTATTTTTAGAGAAAGAGATTTTGTTTAACCAGCAATAAAGAAAATCCCTGAAAGATTGACATTTTAGTCATTTAGAAGACGCTCTTATCCAGAGTGACTTACAGTTAGTGCATCCATCTTAAGATAGCTAGGTGAGACAACCACATACAGTGGGGAGAACAAGTATTTGATACACTGCTGATTTTGCAGGTTTTCCTACTTACAAAGCATGTAGAGGTCTGTAATTTGTATCATAGGTGCACTTCAACTGTGAGAGATGGAAGAAATCCAGAAAATCACATTGTATGATTTTTAAGTAATTAATTTGCATTTTATTGCATGACATAAGTATTTGATCACCTACCAACCAGTAAGAATTCCGGCTCTCACAGAACTGTTAGTTTTTCTTTAAGAAGCCCTCCTGTTCTCCACTCATTACCTGTATTAACTGCACCTGTTTGAACTCGTTACCTGTATAAAAGACACCTGTCCACACACTCAATCAAACAGACTCCAACCTCTCCACAATGGCCAAGACCAGAGAGCTGTGTAAGGACATCAGGGATAAAATGGTAGACCTGCACAAGGCTGGGATGGGCTACAGGACAATAGGCAAGCAGCTTGGTGAGAAGGCAACAACTGTTGGCGCAATTATTAGAAAATGGAAGAAGTTCAAGATGACGGTCAATCACCCTCGGTCTGGGGCTCCATGCAAGATCTCACCTCGTGGGGCATCAATGATCATGAGGAAGGTGAGGGATCAGCCCAGAACTACACGGCAGGACCTGGTCAATGACCTGAAGAGAGCTGGGACCACAGTCTCATAGAAAACCATTAGTAGCGCAGGCAAGGTCCCCCTGCTCAAGCCAGCGCATGTCCAGGCCCGTCTGAAGTTTGCCAATGACCATCTGGATGATCCAAAGGAGGAATGGGAGAAGGTCATGTGGTCTGATGAGACAAAAATAGAGCTTTTTGGTCTAAACTCCACTCGCCGTGTTTGGAGGAAGAAGAAGGATGAGTACAACCCCAATAACACCATCCCAACCGTGAAGCATGGAGGTGGAAACATC
This sequence comes from Coregonus lavaretus, assembly GCF_964263955.1. Taxonomy (NCBI): domain Eukaryota; kingdom Metazoa; phylum Chordata; class Actinopteri; order Salmoniformes; family Salmonidae; genus Coregonus; species Coregonus lavaretus. The sequence goes on from NW_028166531.1 coordinate 12,965, forward strand.
ATTCTTTGGGGATGCTTTTCTGCAAAGGGGACAGGACGACTGCACCGTATTGAGGGGAGGGTTTCAGAAGTTTTCGGAAGATGGGCAGGGACTCTGCTGTCCTAGCATCAGGGGGAAGTTGGTTCCACCATTGGGGAGCCAGGACAGAGAAGAGCTTTGACTGGGCTGACCGGGAGCTGACCTCCCGTCGTAGGGAGACCAGAGGTGGCAGAACCAAGTGTTCGGGTTGGGATGTAGGGTTTGAGCATAGCCTGAAGGTAGGGAGGGGCAGTTCCCCTTGCTGCTCCATAGGCAAGCACTATGGTATTGTAGTGAATGCGAGCTTCGACTGGATGCCAGTGGAGTGTACGGAGGAGCATCAAGATATATGATAAACAGACATGATGATTGTATGTGATTGTGTGTGCGTGTAGAGTCAGTATAAATGTGTGTCCATGTTATGTGTGTGTGATCAAATTAAGTGTGTGTGTGTGTTGGAGTGTCACTGTGCGTGAGTGTTTCTTTTATTTTTTATTTTTTATTTTACCTTTATTTAACTAGGCAAGTCAATTAAGAACAAATTCTTATTTCCAATGACGGCCTACACCGGCCAAACCCAGACGACACTGGGCCAATAGTGCGCCGCCCTATGGGACTCCCAATCATGGCCGGTTGTGATAGAGCCTGGAATCGAACCAGGGGGTCTGTAGTGACGCCTCAAGCACTGAGATGCAGTGCCTTAGACCACTGCGCCACTCAGGAGTGTAGAGTCCTGTGAGTGTGCATAGAGACAGTGCAAAAACAAAATACAAAGGTCAGCTCAGATAGTCTGTGTAGCCATTCTGTTAGCTATTTAGTAGTCTAATGGCTTCGGGATAGAAGCTGTTCAGGAGCCTGTTAGTGTCAGACTTGATGCACCGGTACCGCTTGCCGTGCAGAAGCAGAGAGAACAGTCTACTATGGCTTGGGTGGCTTTAACGATTTTCCGGGCCTTCCTTTCACACAGCTTTATATAGAGGTCCTGGATGTTAGGGAGCTCGGCCCCAGTGATGTACTGGGCTGTCCGCACCACCCTCTGTAGCAGTGCTGTGCTGTTGCCATAACAAGCAGTGATACAGCCAGTCAAGATGCTCTCAATGGTGCAGCTATAAAACATTTTGAGGATTTGAGGGCCCATGCCAAACCTTTTCAACCGACTGTGTGCGCATGTGCACCGTTTTAAGTCCTTAGTGATTATCTAGGTGGGTGAGGACAGTGTGGAGTGCAATTGAGATTGCGTCATCTAATGATCTGTTGGGGCAGTATGCAAATTGGAGTGAGTCTAGGGTGTCTGGGACGATGGAGTTGATGTTCGCCATAACCAGCCTTTCAAAGCACTTCATGATTACAGATGTGAGTGCTACAGGGCGGTAGTCATTGTGGCATGAAGCCGTAGAGTTCTTTGGAACAGGAATGATGGTGGTCAGTTTAAGACTTGGGGATTACAGACTGGGCCAAGGAGAGGTTGAAAATGACCGTGAATATGCATGCCAGCTGTTCTGCGCATGCTCTGAGAACGCGCCCTGGAATACCATCTGGCCCTGAGGCCTTGCGAGTGTTGACCTGATTAAAGACCTTACTCACATCGGCCTCGGAGAGCGAGATCACCCAGTCCTCTGGGTAGGTCGGGGCCCTCACGCATGTCACAGTGTTGTTATTGTCGAAGCGTGCATAGAATTCATTGACTTCAACTGGTAGAGAGGCATCATTGGGCAGATCACGGCTGGGTCTTCCTTTGTAATCTGTAATGGCCCCTGTCCTCAGCTGTAGCCTCTGGGTTGTCTGAGATAGCCCTGTGTGCGATAGCCCTGGCCTTTAACTTAGTGCCAACCTCGGTCTTAATCCAGGGCTTTTGATTGGGAAAGCAGCAAACCTTCATGCCGATGCATTTCCTAATGAAGCCGGTGACGGAGGTCGTAAGCTTGTTGATTTTATCAGCAGAGTCTCTGAACATATTCCAGTCAGCGCTAGCAAAGCAGTCCTGTAGCATAATCTCTGATTCTGATGACCATTTCTCAACGGTGCGAGTCATGGGTACTTCCTGTTTGAGCTTCTGCTTGTAAACAGAAAGCAGGAGTACAGAGTCATGATCTAATTTGCCGAATGGGGGAGGAGTGAGGGCCTTGTGTGCTTCCTTGTGGGTAGAGTAACAGTGGTCTTTATCGCCCCTAGTGGCGAAGGAGACGTTTTGATGAAAATTGGGCATCAAATCAAATCAAATGTTATTTGTCACATGCGCCGAATACAACCTTACCATGAAATGCTTACTTACAAGTCAATGTGCGGGGGTACAGGTTATTCAAGGTAATTTGTAAAGTGACTATGCATAGATAGTAAACAGTGAGTAGCAGCAGTGTAAAAACAAAGGGGGGGGGCGTCAATGTAAATAGTCCGGGTGGCCATTTTATAAATGTTTTGGGCCTTCCTCTGACACCGCCTAGTATATAGGTCCTGGATGTCATGAATGCTTGGCCCCAGTGATGTACTGGGCCGTACGCACTACCCTCTGTAGCGCCTTACGGTCAGATGCCAAGCAGTTGCCATACCAGGCAGTGATGCAACCGGTCAGGATGCTCTCGATGGTGCAGCTGTATAACTTTTTGAGGATCTGAGTGAAGACATCAAAACTATGATATAACACATATGGAATAATGTAGTAACCATAAAAGTGTTAAACAAATCAAAATATATTTTATATTTGAGATTCTTCAAATAGCCACCCTTTGCCTTGATGACAGCTTTGCACACTCTTGGCATTCTCTCAACCAGCTTCATGAGGTAGTCACCTGGAATGCATTTCAATTAACAGGTGTGCCTTCTTAAAAGTTAATTTGTGGAATTAATGCGTTTGAGCCAATCAGTTGTGTTGTGACAAGGTAGGGGGGTATACAGAAGATAGCCCTATTTGGTAAAAGACCAAGTCCATATTATGGCAAGAACAGCTCAAATAAGCAAAGAGAAACGACAGTCCATCATTACTTTAAGACATGAAGGTCAGTCAATATGGAACATTTCAAGAACTTTGAACGTTTCTTCAAGTGCAGTCGAAAAACCCCATCAAGCGCTATGATGAAACTGCCTCTCATGAGGACCGCCACAGGAATGGAAGACCCAGAGTTACCTCTGCTGCAGAGGATAAGTTCATTAGACTTACCAGCCTCAGAAATTGCATCCCAAATAAATGCTTCACAGAGTTCAAGTCACAGACACATCTCAACATCAACTGTTCAGAGGGGACTTGTGAATCAGACCTTCATGGTCGAATTGCTGCAAAGAAACCACTACTAAAGGACACCAATAAGAAGAAGAGACCTGCTTGGGCCAAGAAACATGAGTAATGGACATTAGACCGGTGGAAATGTGTAATTTGGTCTGGAGTCCAAATGTGAGATTTTGGTTACATAAAAATTACTTCTGCGGTTAAATTCCCTAATAGCCTACTGAATAGAAAATACAAGTTAAATGGGTTTCCATCTTATTTTCAACTCTACTGATGGTTTAGTCACAATGTTTTGTGTTATATAGCGAATGTGCCCACTCTGGTCTTGGCAGTTGCGCTCTAGCCAACAGCTTGCAGATGCAGCCTGCAGAGACAGTGCGGGTATAGCCTACATGATGATATTATAGACAAAAGGGCAAGATTATTTGTATTTGTCAAACGGCAGCCAAGCATCGATCATCATGTCGCCAGAATAAGACACTCAATATTTATTGGAAAGGAGCATAAAGCTCATCACCGTGCACTTTCACCACCCTGTGAAGTTCATAACTTATTTCATATGTAGCCTAATAAACTGCGTGGTTTCCTGAGTCGTAGTGGGAGGATCACACAATATATCCACGTGTGACTCCAAGTTTACTTCTACGCTGAACAAAAATATAAACGCAACATGTAAAGTGTTGGTCCCATGTTTCATGAGCAGAAATAAAAGATCCCAGAAATGTTCCATACTCACAAAAAGCTTATTTCTATCATACTTTGTGCACACATTTGTTTACATCCCTGTTAGTGAGCATTTCTCCTTTGCCAAGATAATCCATCCACCTGACAGGTGTGGCATATCAAGAATCTGATTAAACAGCATGATCATTACACAGGTGCACCTTGTGCTGGGGACAATAAAAGGCCACTCTAAAATGTGCAGTTTTGTCACACAACAGAATATCACAGATGTCTCAAGTTTTGAGGGAGTGTGCAATTGGCATGCTGAATGCAGAATTGTCCACCAGAGCTGTTGCCAGAGAATGTAATGTTCATTTCTCTACCATAAGCCGCCTCCAACGTTGTTTTAGAGAATTTGGCAGTACGTCCAACTGGCCTCAACCGCAGACCACTTGCATGGCGTCGTATGGGCGAGCGGTATGCTGATGTCAACGTTGTGAACAGAGTGCCCCATGGTGGAGGTGGGGTTATGGTATGGGCATGCATAAGCTACGGACAACAAACACAATTGCTATTTGAATGCACAAAAATACCGTAACGAGATCCTGAGGCCCATTTTTTTTAAAGGTATCTGTGACAAACAGATGCATATCTGTATTCCCCGTCATGTGAAATCCATAGATTAGGGCCTAATTAATTTATTTCAATTGACTGATTTCCTCATATGAACTGTAACTCAGTAAAATCAATGAAATTGTTGCATGTTGCATTTATATTTTTGTTCAGTATATATCCATATTTGCGCATAAAGGCATTTCCACCACAATTTCTCATAATTAATTTTACCGACACAAAAAGATCCCACCTTGTCTAGCGTATTTTGTTTTGTCAAAATTTGGAAAGTTTACCGACAAATTAGCTGTTTCCATCAGGCCTGTACATTTTTTATGTACTTTACTCGCATAAAAATGTTGGATGGAAACCTGGTTAATGCCTTCCCTTGAATTTTACTATGACGTGTAATTTTCCTCCGAAATTCTGGAGGAGGCAATCAACATTAATGGTTGCACCTGTGTTCACATGGGCCTGGGGTGTGTTCAGTGAGGTGAAAGATTCAGAAGGTTGCAGAATGCAAATAGAAATGTAACAAATAGAGCTAACTTGATTCCCTGGCCTATTCTATACAAACAAGAAAGAATATGTTCTACACAATACATCTTTATCAAAACGTTCTGTAATGTTGCACTCTTCTGAACAAGGCCCAGTTTGAGATAGCAACAGGTGCAGCTAGTCAATGGGATCTGTGACTGCAGAGTTCTAGTTGACTACTAGCAGGACAAGAGGTTGATAAAACAAAGCTTTTACCTTAAAATCTTTGTCAGTTACAATCTACTACTCTCTGATTGAGCTGTATTGTCTGCATGTCTGTCTTTTGGTTGGTGGATGGCCAGCAACGGTGTCAAGGACACTTAATACTTGTTCGCATTGGAAGTGAGTGAAATTAAAAACAATTGCATATCCGATTCAAATCTGTTCTTTTTCATGCAGTCTGAACAGCCAAAAAGCACATGAAATCGGATATTTCAAGCCACCTTCCTAAGTGGTTAGAAGTCCGATACAAATCTGATTCCTGGCCATGTGCCCGTCTGAACGTTCAAATCTGATTTATTTGCCCTCAAGTTGGTTTTAGACTGTTATTTGGCATATCTTGTTGTTCGCTAGCTACTCTGTAGATAGTTTGACAAGAACATGTGGTAGTTAACTAACTTGTTAATTGTTTACAAATTAGTGAATGTGCTAGAACGCTAAACAGCTACCTAGCTAGTAGTTGACTGCTGTGGCAAGCCAACATGTACTTGTTTTGAAAGTTGGATCATCTTATCCTTTGAGGCTTTTGAAGTGTTCTTACGCTATGATTTTGAACATTCAAAGTAACTGGGAAACGTCCATGGCAGGCATTGTCACCTTATCTGCTACAGAACTTCTGAGGGAAAGGAACTAAGCATGAGCACCACCACCAATCAGCCTACGCCACTGCACACACACCCGTCATTACTATGACAACTAGCGTAGCCATGGCAGCAAATGACTGCTGTCTGAACGCACACACACATCCGATTTAGTCACCTGTAACTTGCTGTTTGGACAGACAGTAGTCCAAAACGGATTTGAAAAACAAAACTGATTTGAGCATTAAGGCCTGCAGTGTGAACAAGGCTTAAGGGATCATAGCTTTCACCTGGTCAGTCTGTCATGGAAAGAGCAGGTGTTCCTAATGTTTTGTACACTCAGTGTACATAAAACACAGGGAATCACGTTTTTGATTGCAATGGGCCTTTAATCAAGTAACCTCAACAGACTATTTCCCAACACTTTGTACTGTGATAGCATTGAGAAAATGAATGATATTTAGGTAACGTAACTGATGTCACTAACCTAATGAAAGTTACTGATATCAACATTTATACAGTATATAGAAAAGTGACCGTTTTCTCATATTAGTCAGTGCACTAATGTAATCAAACTTTATTTTGTCCTACAGACTTCTGTTTGTCTTTCTGGTGATAGCTGCTGTAGATGTTAGTTGTTTAGCGCCATCAAGTGGTGAGAGAGAGAATGTACAGTATAATGCTTATCTCCTGTGATGATTTAGTTGATAACTTTAATAGCAAATTAAGGGCAACCATTGATGCCATAGCTCCAGTAAAGTTGAGGAAGGCCACATCCAAACGGAGAGCCCCTTGGATGAGTGAGGAAACTAATCAATTAAAGAGAAATTGCAGAAAGGCAGAGCGGAAGTGGAGAAAGTCGAAGTTGCAGGACCATTCTGATATTCTGAGAGTACTACTTAAGTAGTTTTTTTTGGTATCTGTACTTTACTATTTATATTTTTGCCAACCTTTACTTTTACTTCCCTACATTCCTACAGAAAATAATGTACTTTTTACTCCATAAATTTTCCCTGACACCCAAAAGTACTCGTTACATTTTGACAGGAAAATTGTCAAATTCACACACTTATCAAGAGAACATCCCTGGTCATCCCTACTGCCTCTGACCTGGCGGACTCACTAAACACAAATGCTTCATTTGTAAATTACAGTTGTCTGAGTGTTGGAGTGTGCCCCTGGCTATACGTAAAAAAAGACCGAAAAATATAATTGTGCCGTCTGATTTGCTTAAAATAAGGAATTTGAAATGGTTTATACTTTTACTTTTGATACTTAAGTACATTTTAGCAATTCCATTTACTTTTAATACTTAAGTATATTTAAAACCAAAATACTTTTAGACTTTTACTCAAGTAGGATTTTACTGGGTGACTTCCACTTTTACTTGAGTCATTTTCTATTAAGGTATCTTTACTTTTACTCAAGTATGACAATTTAGTACTTTTTCCACCACTGGAGAGCAACTTGGCATATATAACAAGGCAATTTAACTGAACAAAAATATAAGTGCAACATTGAAATTGCCATTGATAAAATGCAATTGTGTTCATTGTCCGTAACTTATGCCTGCCCATATCATAAACCCACCACCACCATGGTGCACTCTGTTCACAACGTTGAAATCAGCAAACTGCTCGCACACAGGACGCCATACACGTGGTCAGCGGTCGTGAGGCCAGTTGGAAGTATTTCCGGGATCTTTTATATCAGCTCATGAAACATGGGACCAACACTTTACGTGTTGCGTTTATATTTTTGTTCAGTATAGAAATGCCAGACGGGCTAATTTTTCTAACTTGATCACTATTAATCAGCATAATTTGAGATTGCTCTTCTCGGCCATTGATGGCCTGAAAAATCCTACCCTCGCAAACCTATGTGAACTTTCCTCCACATCTAAATATGATGAGTTTGTGGCATATTTCAGAGATAAGTTAACCAACATTAGGCTGGTTATCAGTCAAGCAAGACCTGATGAGAAATTTGATACAGTTGAAGTCGGAAGTTTACATACACCTTAGCCAAATATATTTAAACTCAGTTTTTCACAATTCCTGACATTTAATCCTAGTAAAAAATCCCTGTTTTAGGTCACTGATGTCTTGAGATGTTGCTTCAATATATCCACAAACATTTCCTTCCTCATGATGCCATCTATTTTGTGAAGTGCACCAGTCCCTCCTGCAGCAAAGCACCCCCACAGCATGAGGCTGCCACCCCTGTGCTTCACGGTTGGGATGGTGTTCTTCGGCTTACAAGCCACCCCCTTTTCCCTCCAAACATAACGATGGTCATTATGGCCAAACAGTTCTATTTTTGTTTCATCAGACCAGAGGCCATTTCTCCAAAAAGTACAATATTTTTCCCCATGTGCAGTTGCAAACCGTAGTCTGTTTTTTTAAAATGGCGGTTTTGGAGCAGTGGCTTCTTCCTTGCTGAGCGGCCTTTCAGGTTATGTCGATATAGGACTCGTTTTACTGTGGATATAGATACTTTTGTACCGGTTTCCTCCAGCATCTTCACAAGGTCCTTTGCTGTTGTTCTGGGATTGATTTGCACTTTTCGGACCAAAGTATGTTCATCTCTAGGAGACAGAACGCGTCTCCTTCCTGAGCAGTTTGATGGCTGCGTGGTCCCATGGTGTTTCTACTTGCGTACTATTGTTTGTACAGATGAACGTGGTACCTTCAGGTGTTTGGAAATTGCTCCCAAGGATGAACCAGACTTGTGGAGGTCTACAATTTTTCTTCTGAGGTCTTGGCTGATTTCTTTTGATTTTCCCATGATGTCAAGCAAAGAGGCACGGAGTTTGAAGGTAGGCCTTGAAATACATCCACAGGTACACCTCCAATTGACTCAAATTATGTCAATTAGCCTATCAGAAGCTTCTAAAGCCATTACTTCATTTTCTGGAATTTTCCAAGCTGTTTAAAGGCACAGTCAACTTAGTGTATGTAAACTTCTGACCCACTGGAATTGTGATAAGTGAAATAATCTGTCTGTATACAATTGTTGGGAAAATTCCTTGTGTCATGCACAAAGTAGATGTCCTAACCGACTTGCAAAAACTATAGTTTGTTAACAAGAAATTTGTGCAGTGGTTGAAAAACGAGTTTTAATGACTCTAACCTAAGTGTATATAAACTTCCGACTTCAACTGTATGTGCCCTAGCCTACCATGCAATGGCACTATGGATTTATTTTCCCTGGTTGACACAGACATGCTCAGGAAAGTGATACCACAACTTAAGCCTTATACCTGCCTTCTCAATTCTATCCCCACCACCTTCTTCAAAACAGTTTTTAATTGCATATATGAAGAAGTGCAAGCTATTGTTAATCACTCTGTGTTCACAGGCAGTTTCCCCACAGCACTAAAAACTGCTATGGTGAAACCTCTTCTGAAGAAAAGTAATCTAGATTCTTCAGCTCTTAGCAATTTTCGGCCAATCTCCAACCTTTCATTTTTAAGCAACATTCTGGAGAAGTTGGTGTTCAAACAGCTAAATTATTTTTTAAGTGCGAACTGTATTAAAAAAAAAATCCAATCTGGTTTTCATGCCCACCACAGCACAGAGACAGCCTTAGTTAAAGTGTTAAAGTGGTCAATTATCTTAGAGCCAACACAGATGTCAAACAGCACTCTGTGCACTAAGTGCTGCATTCGACACTGTTGACCATGACGTCCTTCTGGACAGACTGGAGAGGTGGGTTGGCCGCTCCGGTCCAGTTCTAAAGTAGTTTAGGACCTATTTAAATGGTCAAGAGTTTTTTGTCACCCTTGGTGAACATAACTCAGAGATAATACATATCACATGTGGCGTTCCACAAGGTTCGATTTTGGGTCCGGTACTGTTCAGTTTATGTACAGTGAGGGAAAAAAGTATTTGATCCCCTGCTGATTTTGTACGTTTGCCCACTGACAAAGAAATTATCAGTCTATAATTTTAATGGTAGGTTTATTTGAACAGTGAGAGACAGAATAACAACAAAAAATCTAGAAAAACGCATGTCAAAAATGTTATAAATTGATTTGCATTTTAATGAGGGAAATAAGTATTTGACCCCCTCTCAATCAGAAAGATTTCTGGCTCCCAGGTGTCTTTTATACAGGTAACGAGCTGAGATTAGGAGCACACTCTTAAAGGGACACCTCTATAAAAGACACCTGTCCACAGAAGCATTCAATCAATCAGATTCCAAACTCTCCACCATGGCCAAGACCAAAGAGCTCTCCAAGGATGTCAGGGACAAGATTGTAGACCTACACAAGGCTGGAATGGGCTACAAGACCATCGCCAAGCAGCTTGGTGAGAAGGTGACAACAGTTGGTGTGATTATTCGCAAATGGAAGAAACATAAAATAACTGTCAATCTCCCTCGGCCTGGGGCTCCATGCAAGATCTCACCTCGTGGAGTTGCAATGATCATGAGAACGGTGAGGAATCAGCCCAGAACTACACGGGAGAATCTTGTCAATAATCTCAAGGCAGCTGGGACCATAGTCACCAAGAAAACAATTGGTAACACACTACGTCATGAAGGACTGAAATCCTGCAGCGCCCGCATGGTCCCCCTGCTCAAGAAAGCACATATACAGGCCCGTCTGAAGTTTGCCAATGAACATCTGAATGATTCAGTGGAGAACTGGGTGAAAGTGTTGTGGTCAGATGAGACCAACTCAACTCGCCGTGTTTGGAGGAGGAGGAATGGTGCCTATGACCCCAAGAACACCATCCCCACCGTCAAACATGGAGGTGGAAACATTATGCTTTGGGGGTGTTTTTCTGCTAAGGGGACAGTACAACTTCACCGCATCAAAGGGACGATGGACGGGGCCATGTACCGTCAAATCTTGGGTGAGAACCTCCTTCCCTCAGCCAGTGCATTGAAAATGGGTCGTGGGTGGTTATTCCAGCATGACAATGACCCAAAACACACGGCCAAGGCAACAAAGGAGTGGCTCAAGAAGAAGCACATTAAGGTCCTGGAGTGGCCTAGCCAGTCTCCAGACCTTAATCCCATAGAAAATCTGTGGAGGGAGCTGAAGGTTCGAGTTGCCAAACGTCAGCCTCGAAGCCTTAATGACTTGGAAAAGATCTGCAAAGAGGAATGGGACAAAATCCCTCCTGAGATGTGTGCAAACCTGGTGGCCAACTACAAGAAACGTCTGACCTCTGTGATTGCCAACAAGGGTTTTGCCACCAAGTACTAAGTCATGTTTTGCAGAGGGGTCAAATATTTATTTCCCTCATTAAAATGCAAATCAATTCATAACATTTTTGACATGCGTTTTTCTGGATTTTGTTGTTGTTATTCTGTCTCTCACTGTTCAAATAAACCTACCATTAAAATTATAGACTGATCATGTCTTTGTCAGTGGGCAAACGTACAAAATCAGCAGGGGATCAAATATTTTTTTCCCTCACTGTATGTTACCCCTTGGCAGCGTTATCAGAAAGCACAGCATTTATTTTCACTGCTACGCAGATGATACACAACATTACATTTCTGTGTCACCAGAGGATTTTATCTCCACGGATAAATTATTAGACTGTATTAGTGATTTAAATACTTGGATGACTCACAACTCCTTCCAGCTAAATCAAGATAAGACCGAGGTACTTATTGTTGGAGCCAAAGCACAGAGAGAGAATCTAGCCGCACATTTTAATTCACGGGCAATAAAGATAAAATACCAGGTAAAAAACCTAGGTGTTATTTTTGATACTGAACTAAATTTAGAATCACACATTAGGAATGTGACCAAAATAGCTTTTTACCACCTGAGGAACATTGCCAAGGTGCGTCCGTTTCTCTCTCAGGCTGATACAGAGAGACTCATCCATGCTTTTATTACAAGCAGGCTTGAATACTATAATGCTCTCCTGTCTGGTCTACCCAAGAAAGCCATTGGTCAACTGCAAAACATACAGAATACTGCAGCACGGGTACTGACCAAGACCAGACGGAGAGCACACATTACACCGGTTTTAAGGTCTTTGCACTGGCTGCCTGTGAATTGTATCATTAATTTTAAGATTCTTCTATTGGTTTTTAAATCAATACATGATTGTGCACCCCAATGCATGTCAGCCATGCTTTAAAGTTATGTACCCATTAGGTCCCTCAGGTCCTCTGGCACTGGCCTTTTAACTATCCTAAAGCCTAGGACCAAGAGGTATGGAGAGGCAGCCTTTAGTTATTATGCCCCCAGCCTCTGGAATAGCCTGCCAGAGAACCCGAGGGGGGCCGAAACTGGACATATTTAAAACATATTTTTAGCTTTGCTTTTCCTGAGGGTGCTTTTTTAGTTGTTCAGTTTATGTCATACTTTAGTTTTTTTTTTAAATCTTATCTTTGTTGTGTAGTAAATATTTCAGCTTTTATTTTCATGTTTGTATTATTATCTTGCTGTTAAGCACACTGCATCTCATTTCATGTATGAAATGTGCTGTATAAATAAAGCTTGATTTTATTTAATTATCATTCTTATCTTATTGCACAAAAACTGAGCAAAGGTTGTTTTAGGTCATATAGACCTATGTCCATAAAGACCTAAATACACAACAGTTGGGCTAATGTTTAACAATATCCAGGCACTCAGGGTTATTGTTCAGAATGTGTCCTTACATGACTTGAGTGTTTATCAAATTGTCAATGCTTGACCTCAAGATATCTTGTGACCTGAAATCGTTTACCTTGACCAGATATGATGGTTTAGACTATGTGTTTGAAAACATCAAGAAGCTCAATGAACTTCCATAGCTGCCTTATCTTAGTGACCTACAAACAAATATGAAATGTCATGTAAGGACAAAAAACTCTGGGCACTACTTCTAACACATTGTCCATTTAATTCAGCAAGGCAATTGATACCATAACTTGATTATCACTGTTTATAAATGTATTGATTGAGGTTATAGTATCCAGACATTTATAATGAAATACATCAATTATACTTAAACGTATTTTGTGAAACTGAATGATGTTCTTATTCATTTCCCATTTCCCATTAGCCATAAGCAGGAGAACAGTACAGGAGGAAGGATGTTCTCTTGGCACAGAGGAGCTCAGAAGCTGGAGGCCTCTCTACACAACCCCAGCCACAGCCAAAGCCCCAGCCTGAGACGGAAACTTAGCCCTAGTCAACCGGTCCCCAACTGTCTCCAAATTGGCCAGGCTCAGAGGATCTTTAGCCTGAGACCGGGAATCCAACCTGGGACCAACAACATTGTGGCCAACCAGAAAGAAGGTCCCCCTGATGGAGACGAGTATTAGCCCCCCAACAGTTGCTCTAGGAGATTTCCAAGTAGCTCTGTGCCTAAGAAGACTGTTCATTACCGTAACTATTCTTCTAACCTAGGTAGCCCAATTGTCCCCAGAACATGGGGTGCCTCCGGTACCTTTCAGTCAGTCAAAAACACTGTGATACAAAGTAGCCATGTTGACCCCAGTAGTTTGCAACCTGTCAGGGACAGATTTGTCTCTCCTGTCATTGAACACACCCCCATTCCAGCCCAACAGGCAGAAAACCCTGTAAGAAACAATGACAAACCCAAGTACAGAAAGGTTCTGTCTTCCTATCTCTTCAGGGGAATCCCAACCCACTTCTAGCATCTCTGAAACCACTCACAAGGGCACTTGTGAAGGAGTGAAGACCATCAGTTGACTTGGTGCCTCCTCTTGTACCCAAAGTGAAGGAAACCCCAGTGTTCTTGGGCCTGGAAGATCCACACATGTCCCAAGGGGGCTATGGCTACATAGGCTCTCAATTGTACCCTAGATCCTTTACGTTTGTCAATGGACGTCAGGCACAAGTGCACCCACCAACTCTGAGCCAATCAGCTTTTTCTAAAATAGATGCTACCAGTGAAGCCCAACATGCTACTAGTATCACCAAACCCTTCCATAATTGACAGTGCTAGCTTTTCCCAAAGTGGAGGTAGCCCTATATGCTATTCCCCTGGTAAAGTGGCAGATACTCAGGCTAGAAGTGCTTTCAGCAGAATTCAACCTCATAGTAGGTTTGGTTCTTTCCTGAACGCAGTAGCCTCCACTGCAACTCAACCTACCCAAGTCCCTCTGAGCCTGCAGAGAGAGAAACTTTGCCTTATAGTCCTGCACCTGGCCAGTCTTTGAAAACCAAGAGTAGCTACTGTTTGTCCTGGGCTAAGAAACTCATCCAGAGGTCAGAACGGAGGAGCCAGAGGTCAAAATGGAGGAGCCATAGGTCAGAACGGAGGAGCCAGAGGTCAGAACAGAGGAGCCACATGCGGTTACAAACCTGAAAGATCCACGAACGTCAACATGCACTTTGGGTTCAGAGGGTTCCAATATCAAGCTCCCAAGACAACATTGGCTCCCATCGTGAGTGAAGAATACCAACCCTCTGTTGCTATCAGACCTTCAATCAACACAAACTGCAAAGAGTCAAAGTACTGGCTGGAGATAAACCATGGTACACCTAGGGGCATGCAAATGGGTTCTGTCAGTAGGTATCCATATTCAAAAAGTATGGCTTTGACCCAAGGAATCCACTAAAGCTTCCCCTGCCCCAATTGATACTCTAGTCCCAAGGATATTCAAATCAGGCCCACGAGGAGTCCAACCTATTTCCACAGAAGATAACCTTGTCTCTAGCAATACAGACTCTGCACATGGTGAAAATTAACATAGAAAAGTGCAACCTACTCCTAAAGTGGTAAGGTCTGACACCGACCACAGCTCCTACACCCCAGGTCCCAGGCAATTCAATAACTTCAAGAGCGTCTCTGCTCAAAGGGGTTAATGCACCTCCCTGCAGTTCTGCTTCACTACAGATGGAGGACACTAACGCTGCAATCCAGAATGTGCCTATCACTGAAACTTCCATCTCCAGTGTGGTCCAACAATCTTCTGATACTTCTGTTCAAAGCAGCCTGCATTCCCTCAGCAATTTCATGTCTTCTTCAGAAGTGCAGACCACTACCACCGACATGCCTCGCTCTACCCAGAGAGTCAGTAGGCCTTGGTTTCGCAGCTACACACCTGGCAAGGATAACAATGCTAAAACTGGCCATGTTTTCAAGGGATTCAAACCAGCCCCAACCCAACCACCATCTCCCCAGATTGAGAGCTTAAACAACGTCCAGCCAAGCTCTGGTTTTCCCAGCAACAATGATGTCCATGTCAGTTCTACCACTAGAGAGGCTAAACCTGGTCCAATAAGCACACAGCCGATTAGAGCCAAAGTAGTGATTCATCTCACAAAACTGTTGATGATCACTCTAGTTATGAAGACCCCAAGTCTCCCCCACATGACTCAGAAAGCAACAAAATGTCAAGCAATTCCATTAGGTACAAATCTGGTAAACTCACAAAAATCTGGAATGGCTATGCTTTCATGGGCTTCCAAAAACGTATGGGCAAAGCAGGGTCAACCCAGGACAAAGAAAGATGCTAACCTCTGTGCCCAAAATGTGCCTCTCACCACAACCACCCCCACCCCCAGTAAGGTTCCACCTGTCTCTGGATCAATTGAGGCCAGTGAAGAGCATCCACCCCCAGTTACACCCACCTCTGCCTCCAGTGTCCACCCAAGCCCTCCCAGTGTCCAAATCGAACCAGATCCAAGCACCACTGAACTCGCTGAGAGTCACAACCCCACCAGCAGCGTTGTAAAGGGCAAACGTGTCAAGGGAAAGGGCCAAAATCGTATTTTCTCCTCCGATGCCTCCTCTCCCTCCAACGACACCGCCTCCCCACCCATCATCAGGCCGCCCCAAGAGGTTCAAGGCAATCCAGTTTCCTAATATTCAAGGAAGTGCCTTTCAGTGGAGTCCGACCCAGGGGAGGCTCCAGACCCAGTGTAAAGCCAACATCCAATACCACAGCGTCAGGCCAAGATGGAGGTGCATTGGACAAGGATCAACCAACACCCAGAGGGTCGGGGTCACCCCAAGGTAAAGGAGGGGACCCCAAGGCCGTCCCACTCCCACCGTTCCCCAGTGAAGCTGATACTGCTCAGAGTGGAGAGGTGGATGTCAGTAGTGTCAAAGGGGACGTCCAAAGTGAGGTAGGGGTCTTCATTAGTGTGGAAAGGGGCATGATAAGTGAAGAAAATGTACCTTTAGATGGGTCGGATGTGCCCTCTGCAGTCTACTGATAACGCCTCAATCTGAAGAGGCATCAGAACTGAACT
The DNA here is from genome assembly GCF_964263955.1 of Coregonus lavaretus. Classification (NCBI taxonomy): domain Eukaryota; kingdom Metazoa; phylum Chordata; class Actinopteri; order Salmoniformes; family Salmonidae; genus Coregonus; species Coregonus lavaretus. Next base: position 29,001 of record NW_028166531.1, read on the forward strand.
ATTTGAGGACATCTGCAGGTTCTCTCCTCAATAAAGTCTGGTTTCGTGAAAGATGTGACCTGGCCCCATAGCCCTGCTCCCAAGTATTTATGCAGAACATTATTGTGCTTGTAAATTTCAGTGGTGTAAAGTACTTAAGTAAAAATACTTTAAAGTACTACTATAATAGTTTTTATGGGTATCTGTTCTTTACTATTTATGTTATTGACAACTTTTACTTCACTACATTCCTAAAGAAAATAACTTTTTACTCCATACATTTTCCCTGACACCCAAAAGTACTCGTTACATTTTGAATGCTTAGCAGGACAGGAAAATTGACACATTTATCAAGAGAACATCCCTGGTCATCCCTACTGCCTCTGATCTGGCGGACTCACTAAACACACATGCTTCATTGGTAAATTCTGTCTGAGTGTTGGAGTGTGCCTCTGGTTATCCATAAATAAATAAAAAACAAGAAAATGGTGCCGTCTGGTTTGCTTAATATAAGGAATATGAAATTATTTATACTTTTACTTTTGATACTTAAGTATATTTTATACAGGTGACTTCATAGAAAGTGTTGCTAATGTGTAATGTCAGGTATGTCTTTCTCTTTGGAAAGAATGTACTGTATGTGGAATTAATCATATTCACACATTGAATAATTCACCAATAACCTTTGAGTCTGTGATTATCTATGTTATCTATGTCTATCTGGTTATCTATATCTGGCATGGGCTTAGCCTATAAATATATTAATATAGTGTATTAACCAGTAATTATACACTTCAAGCACTGATGTCCCAAGGACAAAATACAGCAAACAGACAATATTATGGATGATAATAAATAATGGTTTAACATCTCACCCCAAGAGGCCCATTCTAAAATAAAACCAATACATTTTTCAATGTGGGAAACCTCCAAGGGTCAGACATGAACTGCGTCCTAAATGGCACCCTATTCCCTATTTAGTGCACAACTTTTGACCTATATAGGGAATAGGATACCATTTGGGACGCACTAATGGTCCACTCAACATAATATCAGGGTTGTTTAGGAAGAAAGTATTTGGATATTGTCATGGGGAGTATTAGTTAGGGAAAATGATGGAGGAGAAAGGCATTGGACTTTTTGTTGTTGATAAAACGATAGTTTTCCCATCAGTTGAGTCCCCTTGAGCCAGAGAGGCCCTCTACAATCAGCTGACACAGACTTTCCATCCCCTCTCAGGGCTTGAGGAGCGGAGAGGATTTGGCATACTGGTTCCTGAGTGGACAAACAACATGGAAAACGTTTTTATCAGCCCTTTGTAAGAAATATTTTTATGATGATGTCCAACAAAATGTCATTATCTTTTTATGATAATACCAAAATGAGAGTCTATTTTACAAAATATGTTATCGAAAGAAAGTCTGTAAATGTGGTTTATTTATGTTCACTTGACCTTGCTGCCAGAAAGAGATCACACAAATTGAGATGGAAAAGAGTTGAAAGGTTGTCATACAGCGGCTTACGAAAGTGTTCACCCCCCTTGGCATTTTTCCTATTTTGTTGCCTTAGAACCTGGAATTAAAATTGATTTTTGGGGGGTTTGTATCTTTTGATTTAAACAACATGCCTACCACTTTGAAGATGCAAAATATTTTCACAAGAAATAAGACAAGAAAACAGAACTTGAGCGTGCATAACTATTCACCCCCCCAAAGTCAATACTTTGTAGAGCCACCTTTTGCAGCAATTACAGCTGCAAGTCTCTTGGGGTATGTCTCTATAAGCTTGGGTTTTTTGCCCATTCTTCAAAGCAAAACTGCTCCAGCTCCTTCAAGTTGGATGGGTTCCGCTGGTGTACAGCAAACTTTAAGTCATACCACAGATTCTCAATCGGATTGAGGTCTGGGCTTTGACTAGGCCATTCCAAGACATTTAAATGTTTCCCCTTAAACCACTCGAGTGTTGCTTTAGCAGTATGCTTAGGGTCATTGTCCTGCTGGAAGGTGAACCTCCGTCCCAGTCTCAAATCTCTGGAAGACTGAAACAGGTTTCCCTCAAGAATTTCCCTGTATTTTATCGCACTACTTTGCTTTATCTTGGCCAGGTCGCAGTTGTAAATGAGAACTTGTTCTCAACTGGCTTACCTGGTTAAATAAAGGTGAAAAAAAAAAATGTAGCGCCATCCATCATTCCTTCAATTATTACCAGTTTCCCAGTCTCTGCCGATGACAAACATCCCCACAGCATGATGCTGCCACCACCATGCTTCACTGTGGGGGTGGTGTTCTCGGGGTGATGAGAGGTGTTGGGTTTGCGCCAGACATAGCGTTTTCCTTGATGGCCAAAAAGCTCAATTTTAGTGTCATCTGACCAGAGAACCTTCTTCCATATGTTTGGCGAACACCGAACGTGTTTGCTTATTTTTTTCTTCAAGCAATGGCTTTTTTCTGGCCACTTTTCCGTAAAGCCTCTGTGGAGTCTACAGCTTAAAGTGGTCCTATGGACAGATACTCCATCTCCGCTGTGGAGCTTTGCAGCTCCTTCAGGGTTATCTTTGGTCTCTTTGTTGCCTCTCTGATTAATGCCCCCCTTGCCTGGTCTGTGAGTTTTGGTGGGTGGCCCTCTCTTGGCAGGTTTGTTGTTGTGCCATATTCTTTAAAAAAAATGTAGAATAGATTTAATGGTGCTCCGTGGGATGTTCAAGGTTTTTTAGATTTTTTTTATAACCCAACCCTGATCTGTATTTCTCCACAACTTTGTCCCTGACCTGTTTGGAGAGCTCCTTGGTCTTCATGGTGCCGCTTGCTTGGTGGTGCCCCTTGCTTATGGTGTTGCAGACTCTGGGGCCTTTCAGAACAGGTGAATATATATTCTGAGATCATGTGACACTTAGATTGCACACAGGTGAACTTTATTTAACTAATTATGTGACTTCTGAGGGTAATTGGTTGCACCAGATGTTATTTAGGGGCTTCATAGCAAAGGGGGTGAATACATATGCACGCACCACTTTTCTGCTTTTATTTATTTGAATTTTTTGAAACAAGTAATTTTTTCAATTTCACTTCACCAATTTTGACTATTTTGTGTATGTCTATTACATGAAATCCCCCCAAAAATCCATTTAAATTACAGGTTGTAATGCAACAAAATAGGAAAAACGGCAAGGGGGGTGAATACTTTTGCAAGGCACTGTAAATCTGTCACTGTTTCAGATAAGAACATGTACAGTGTGATTAGTGTCAAGAGACCCCCCCCCCAACCTGATTTATCTACATTTAAATCCACAACATTCTTTCTTGACAAGATGACATAGGCCTAAATGCAGTGCAGTTTAAGCATCATCATAGCATGTCTAGACTTGCACTGGAGTCTATGATTGATGTTCACTTTTTCCAAGTGCTTAGTTTATCCACTAGGTGGCATGTGATACCATTGAAAACCAAAAGGGGTGGGTTTTTTTTCTCAGTTCCCTTTGGTTTCCCCTAGTGGAAGAAGTGTCAAGTTAGGTTACTTACTACAGGAATCTGGGGAAGTATGGAAAGAACACTATAAACCACATTCATTGCACATAATACTTACTGGATAATAACCATTATTGCTAGAATAGCCATAGGCCTCAGTTTAGTTTGGTTGATTTTTACTGTGAGTTTCCCACAGTCTGAATCAACAAGAGACAAACATTTCACAAGTACAGGGATGTTGTTGCTTTGGTCCAGCCACCAGTGATTTAGCACGGTTCGATGTGTCCATGCTATTGCTCAAATTACAGCGCTAACAGTCTCATTTATGGAGGATGACCCTTCACCTTTTCCCAGCGAGTGAGCCTCACCAAAATACCCACTTCTTTGCTTGTCCTCAACTGCCATTCAGGAACCAGCAGTGGGGGGCCAAGGCTAGGGGGAAGCTTGAGGGATCTGTCAATCAAGTTTAAATACATTGTACATTGGATTAACGCAACTCCCCCCCCCCCCCCCCCAATACTCGTGGAAAGTGGAACAGTCCACTTTCCCATAGAAGTCTCCTTCAGAGTTCAAACCCATTAAAGCCATATTGTGTAAGGGTACTGTTTTCTTGTCCCATGAACTAAGCCTGTCTGATTTTGAACATTACAAAGCCGAGGTAAACTGACAGGTCTTTCTAAGCTCCCTCTCTCTTTTTCTCTCCCTGTGTGTGCCCATGAGCATGTGCATGCCTGAGTGTGCGTGTGTGTATGTGCAAGTGTGTGTGTGACGTGTTTTCTCTTTCAAACTGGCTCCCCCCTCCTCCTCTCACTCTGAGGGGAATTCTGTACCATGTGTCTGTGGTTTTCAGGGAGCTTTCAAGGAAAATAAAGTATAGAGGCCGCCCAGTCATCTCCCCCTCTTCCCCTCCTCCTTTTTCTCCTCCCTCTCTTACTCCCTATCCCTCCCTCGCTCCATGTGGTAGTTTTATGTTTTCTACCTCATTCTTTTACTCTCACTGAAACAAAAACGACAGAGTAACCGAGCTAACTACGTCCGCAGCATTACATAAACTAGACACATCCAAAATTATGTTCACATTTCCCATGCAGTACGATTAAGGGGTGGGAGGAGCGAAAAGGGAGGCATGGAGGGAGGGAAGGAAGGAACGAAAGAGAAAGGCTTTTTGTTTGGCCAAGTACACTATGCGAAAGAGTGGAATGGGGGGGGGGGGGGGGGGGGGGGGGAGGCTGAAAATACATTAGAAATGGTTGGGTCTGCTGTGGCATTTGCAGATCCAATTACTTCAGTTGCCAGAAGCATTGGATTCGCTGGGTTTGACTATTTCCATATTAGTCTGTACTGCAGTAATTGTGCTGATTGCACTGCAACAAAGTTTACCCTCAACCTTTTCATAAGAAATTAACTTAAACAAGTGCACCAAATAGAATGGAATTGATTAAACAAGGAGAATGTGAAGGAAAGGGTGATTAACTGAAATGTATGAAACGGTACGATTATTATCTAGAGTTCAGATCTTTATCAGTCTATAAAAACATATTTATCTCCTTAGTGCCAACGCACAAAAACAAAAATCTAAAGCTTTAAAAACAACACAATATCTTAGTAGGGGAAGGAGACGGTATTCTAATGTAGAGTTTGATTCTTGGAAAAATGTTCTATGTAGACCAGTTTAAGGAGCCTTAAAAAAAAAAAAAAGTTGTCTTCATTGGATGTGTGTCATGTGAATGAGGATCTGTATCACACAGTGGCGGTTGGTGCTGTTTAATATTAGAGAGGACTATTTAGTTTTTTATGAGCATGGCCTTATTTCAATTACAGCATATTGGATGGCTGTCATTCATATTCCATTCACCCAGCTCAATGTAACATCGACAGGTTTAGGCTACTACATGATACTCAAATATTCCCTATCTGAGGTTGCTACAACCTAGCCTATGAATGAAAGTTTATAACGTAGATGCACAGGTCGAGAGACAAATTGGAATAATCAAGGTGACAGACAATACCACCTTGCACACTCTTGCCTGCATTTATCTGATCTAAGTTGTAATCATTAGTCCAAACAGTTGCAAACAAGAGTTTCTATTGGACAAATTCAGGTAGGTTTATCCCCGTTTTGTTCCGTTTGCTTCCGTTCAAGAAAAGTTTTTCAACAGAATCGGCAGAATGAATACACCCCTGATCACTCGAACACACAGTTCACTTTTATAGCAGCCACATATAAACAGCATCATCACTTTGTTCGTTGTATAATTCTATCTTGCATCTACGAGCTCTCCTCCTCTTACCTGTTCCCTTCACTTGTGGACTTCAGTGCACAACACAACAGCTGTCTGTGACCAGGCAATTTTTTTTTATCCAAGCCAACCCTACATACCATAACCACTACACACAGCCTACATCTTTGTCACCATATTAGCTAACGTCATAGTCAACATAGCTACTAGAACTAACGTGTTAGTAAACCCGCTATAATCACGCAGTACAGTGTACAACAAGCAGTTTAGCAGTTACACCGGCGGGCCCTGGTGGCAATAAATTAATCAAACCAAAAGCTTACCTTGACTTGGAAGAGTTCCAGTGATGGATAGCCTTAGCCAGCTAGCTAACATAAATAGCATTCCTCTCTGTTTGAGCTGGGTGTTTGAGTAGGCTAAATTAGCAAGCTGCATTAGCTAGCTAAGTGAAAGTGAAAAAAAATACAACGAAATACAGATAACTCTCCCTCTCTGCTGCTTGTCTTACATTTTTTAAGAAATTAATTTGTTCAAAACTGTTCAACTATTGTCTTTCTCTTTGAGTCAACTACTCACCACATTTTATGCACTGCAGTGCTAGCGAGCTGTAGCTTATGTTTTCAGTACTAGATTCATTCTCTGATCCTTTGATTGGGTGGACAACATGTCAGTTCATGCTGATAGAGCTCTAATAGGTTGAGGACGTCCTCCGGAAGTTGTCATAATTACTATATATTTTTTACATTTTACCAGACGCTCTTATCCAGAGCGACTTACAAATTGGTGCATTCAACTTAGGGGACAACCACATCTTGATCACAGTAAGTACACTTCTTCAAACAAGCAGCTGTGAGCAAATTCAGTGCAATCAGGGACAACTACATCTCGATCACAATAAGTACATTTCTTTAAACAAGTCAGTGCTAGCAGGTGAAATAAGTCAGGTGTTAGTTTAGACAAAAGACAGTGGTAGTAAAGGGGGTGTAGAAGGATTACTATTCCAGGTATTCCTTAAAGAGGTAGGGTTTCAAGTGTCTCCGGAAGGTGGTCAGTGATTCCACTGTCCTGGCGTCGTGGGGGAGCTTGTTCCACCATTGGGGTGCCAGAGCAGCGAATAGCTTTGACTGGGCTGAGCGGGAACTGTGCTTCCGTAGAGGTAGGGGGGCTAGCAGGCCAGAGGATAATGAACGTAGTGCCCTCGTTTGGATGTAGGGTCTGATCAGAGCCTGGTAAGGAGGTGCCGTTCCCCTCACAGCTCCTTAGGCAAGCACCATGGTATTGTAGTAGATACAAGCTTCAACTGGAAGCCAGTGGAGTGTGCGGAGGAGCGGGGTGACGAGAGAGAACTTGGGAAGGTTGAACACCAGACGGGCTGCAGCGTTCTAGATAAGTTGTAGGGGTTTAATGGCACAGGCAGGGAGCCCAGCCAACAGCGAGTTGCAGTAATCCAGACGGGAGATGACAAGTGCCTGGATTAGGACCTGTGCCGCTTTCTGTGTAAGGTAGGGTCGTACTCTGCAAATGTTGTAGAGCATGAACCTGCAGGATCGGGTCACCGCTTTGATGTTAGCAGAGAACGACAGGGTGTTGTCCAGGGTCACGCCAAGGTTATTTACACTCTGGGAGGAGGACACAATGGAGTTGTCAACCTTACTATGTAAGTCTACTGAAGGGGGTGAGAACCATTAGCCGGAAAATAGCTGTCCACCGGCTACACCATGGTGTTACCCCAGAGAGTCCTGTTGAGGCTACTGTAGACCTTCAATGCAAAATAGTGTGTTTTAATCAGTTATTTGGTGATGTGAATATATTTAGTATCGTTTTATCTAAAAAGTAAAACTTTTGTAATGTTTATTTATTTATTTATTTTTTTGGTGGGGACATTTACTGAATAGGATGGTCCTCCCCTTCCTCCTCTGAGGAGCCTCCACTGGTATCACGGTGTATTTCAGTGTGTCTGGTTTGGGGAGCTTGGCTATTTCCGTGACAAACACGGAGTGAACTTCCTGTCTGTCCGTGCCAGAGAGGAAGTCATAAAGCAGGAAGACTTCCTGTATTATTACCAACACGCCGATGAACGTGAGCACCGCTACATGCTGCTACATCATGGGGGTTGGAGGTGATGAACGACAGATGGGAAATGAAATCAAATGTATTAAAATGTATCCAGCCTACATTTTTAAATTGATAAAAATCCAATAAATATACTTTTTAATCCCCCTACACACACATACAAGTAATTCTGAAACATGTTAAAAGCTTTTTATACATTTTGGTTCCTCAAATACAATGATGGTTTAGTATGGACTGTGCCCGGTATCACATCATCATTTTTTTCTGTTTTCTCTGTTCTGTATAACATAGACATTGTAAACACACACCTGTTGTTAATGTGTTAATGCCCTACAATTGTCTAGTCACACAATTGTGTGTAAATGTGTGTGTGTGTGGGTCTGCATGCTCCTGTGACTCACCCTAACACGTGGCTGAGGGTGAGAGCCAAAAGATGCTGTTGTACAGAGGGCATGTCCCTCCGCCTAGTTCTACAACTAGAGTTCACAGGTCACACACACCAGATGGAGGCTTGGCTAACAGCCCAAACACTGCAGACAGAGGGATGATCTCAGTTGCATAATCCTCATCTCCTTCTCAAAACAGACCCACCTGTAGTCTTCTTCTGGCCTCCAAGCTGCTCTCTCCACCTCTCTTTCCATCTCTGTTACTCACTCCCCCTCTTCAGCTCTTTCCCCCCTCCCTCCCTCCCTCCTTCTCTTTTTATCCCTCGTTTCCTCTAGGTTTATGACATCACTGTCTGTCTGTGATGATTACCCGTCTGAACTCGGTGTCCTCTACCTCGTCTTGGCACCATCCCAGAATACTCATCTCTCTCTCATGGGAGGGGTCAACTGTGGAGCTGCCACCAACGCAACGAAACACGGGCATTGACTCTGCGTCTCCAGTCTCTCACTCGATCACTCCCTACCTCTCTCTTTTTGATGTGGAGGCTCTAAGGGCCACATCTCATCCCTTCTTTTCTCCTCCTCTTTTCCTATATCTATCCATTCATTCACTGTCCTGTCACCTGGCTGGTCACAATGGCCACTGTAATGTAAGAGCAGCCCTAATGGAGGGAAGCAGTGTGTTTGTGGTTAGCGGTCAGCTAGTGGTTAGCTACAATACTTACTTCACCTAGGGCCAAGCCACCGGGCTTTTTAGAGTCTCTGTGACCGTGTGTGTTCATGGGTGGGACATGTCCCTCCCTCCTGCCCCCCCGCCCCGTGTCGAAGGTTAGACTAGAGGGTTCAAATGTAAATGTAACAAGTCTAACAGGGCTAAACATGCCCCGAGGGAAGCCTAAAGGAGACGTTAGTTGAGAGGGAACAGGAACTAGCTATCATGAAGAGAGCAATAGTGTCAGCACAACAGGGAATAGACTACAGATACTATGTACCTACAGGGTTTTATTGGCCTTCTGGTGAGGGTGTGTGAGCCTCATATTCCCCTAATACAGGCATGGGCAACTTTGATGGGGGTGGGGGCCACAAATAATCTCATCATGGGGGGACCGCAGTGGCTTGCAGGTCTACGTACCCACTTCATACCCACACATTCAGTCAGAGCCAGCCCTAGCCTTTTGAGGGCCCTAAGCAACAAGAAAACAAAGAAGCCCCCCCCACCTACCTTGCGAGCAAAACATTTTAGCAGCCTCCCTCTTGAAAAATGTATACACATTTTGCCTTGGGGCATAGAGAAAATGGTGCAGTTTTAAAGCAAGTTTGCTGCAATTCTACACATTTTGCCATGGGGCGGAGAGAAGATTTTGCAATTTTATTACTAATTTCATGCAACTCTACTCACTTTGCCATGGGGCGTAGAGAAAATGTTGCAGTTTTAAAGCAAGTTTGCTGCAATTCTACACATTTTGTAATGGTGCCGAGAAATGTCTGATATCTGAGTGAGAAATTCGACCATGATTACTACAAGTGTAGATAGCTGGCCGCTAGACTAATTTACCAATCTAAAAAAAAATTGGGTAATTGAGTGACTGTCAGTGACTGACATAACAAGAAAAAAACTGCTGATGCACAACCAAATTTCGAAATTACACTTTGTGTATTGTACTATTCTAACTCTCAACAGTAAATTGAGACCCCGAATGATCCGCAGCCTACAAAAGGGGATATATTCCTTCCTATTCATTGGGCAGGGCAAAGAGAACGTGAGAGCATCTGCTTCATTCTCATTCCAGTGCATGGTGTGCGTGTGTGTTCATTCCTATTCATCCAAACAGGGATTCGGTGGACAGATCACCTGGGGTCTAGGTACCTGGCCATCTGGGAGAGACAGACAACAGACTTCATTAGGTAAAGATTGGGTAATGTGTGGGTATGGAGTGGGTACGCAGACCCGCAAGCCACTGCGGCCCCCCCATGATGAGATTATTTGTGGCCCCCACCCCCATGATAACTCAGCTATACAGCTGATGCCTGCTGGACTGTTCCTTTATACGGTACCGCATCCTGTTTATGTTTAGCCTCAGCCCAAACTGTGTCATCATTACCAGCTGTTGTCTTAGCTCTCTCAAATTACACCTGTGATTGCTTTATGCCTCTCTCCCATGTCAATATGGTTAGCTTATTGTTGTTTCGGTTATTTCTAATTGTACTATTTCACTGTAGATCCCCCAGCCCAGCTAAACCTGCCTTAGATAGCTCCTTTGTCACCCCCCCCCCCCCCCCATACACGCGGAGACCGACTCAATTGGTGCCTCCAGTGATGCTATCTCTTTCATTGTTACCCAACGCTTAGGTTTACCTCCACTTTACTCATATCCTTCCATATCCTTGTCTGTACATAACGCCCTGAATCTTTTCTACAACGCCCGGAAATCTGCCCCCTTTATTCGATGTACCCAACGCACTAGAAGACCAGTTCTTAAAGCCTTTAGCCGTATCCTTATTCTAGTCCTCCTCTGTTCCTCTGGTGATGTAGAGGCTAACCCAGGCCCTGCAGCCCTCAGTATCACTCCTACTCCCCAGGCGCTATCATTTGTTGACTTCTGTAATCGCAAAAGCCTTGGTTTCTTGCATGTTAATATCAGAAGTCTACTTCCTAAGTTTGAGTTATTCACTGCGTTAGCACACTCCGCCAACCCTGATGTTCTAGCAGTGTCTGAATCCTGACTTAGGAAGGCCACCAAAAATTCAGAAATTTCCATCCCCAACTATAACATTTTCCGTCTAGATAGAACTGCCAAAGGGGGTGGAGTTGCAATCTACTGTAGAGATAGCCTGCAGAGCTCTATCATACTATCCAGGTCTGTGCCCAACCAGTTTGAGCTTCTACTTCTAAAAATCCACCTTTCCAGAAATAAGTCTCTCACTGTTGCCGCTTGTTACAGACCCCCCTCAGCCCCCAGCTGTGCCCTGGACACCATATGTGAATTGATTGCCCCCCATTTATGCTCAGAGTTCGTACTGCTTGGTGACCTAAATTGGGATATGCTTAACACCCCGGCCATCCTACAATCCAAACTAGATGCCCTCAATCTCACACAAATTATCAACGAACCTACCAGGTACAACCCTAAATCCGTAAACATGGGTACCCTCATAGATATCATCCTGACTAACTTACCCTCTAAATACACCTCCGCTGTCTTCAACCAGGATCTCAGTGATCACTGCCTTATGGCCTGCGTCCGTAACGGGTCCGCGGTCAAACGACCACCCCTCATCACTGTCAAACGCTCCCTAAAACACTTTAGCGAGCAGGCCTTCCTAATTGACCTGGCCCAGGTATCCTGGATGGATATAGATCTCATTCCGTCAGTAGAGGATGCCTGGTTGTTCTTTAAAAGTAATTTCCTCTCAATCTTAAATAAACATGTCCCATTCAAAAAATACAGAACTAAGAACAGATATAGCCCCTGGTTCTCCTCAGACTTGACTGCCCTTGACCAGCACAAAAACATCCTGTGGCGTACTGCATTAGCATCAAATAGCCCCCGCGATATGCAACTTTTCAGGGAAGTTAGGAACCAATATACACAAGCAGTCAGGAAAGCAAAGGCTAACTTTTTCAAACAGAAATTTGCATCCTGTAGCACTAACTCCAAAAAGTTTTGGGACACTGTAAAGTCCATGGAGAATAAGAGCACTTCCTCCCAGCTGCTCACTGCACTGAGGCTAGGAAACACTATCACCACCGATAAATCTACAATAATCGAGAATTTCAACAAGCATTTTGCTACGGCTGGCCATGCTTTCCACCTGGCTACCACTACCCCGGCCACCAACACTGCACCCTCCGCTGTAACTTGCCCATGCCCCCCCCCCCCCCCGCTTCTCCTTCACACAAATTCAGACAGCTGATGTTCTGAAAGAGCTGCAAAATCTGGACCCCTACAAATCAGCTGGGCTAGACAATCTGGACCCTTTCTTTCTAAAACTAGCCGCCGAAATTGTCGCAACCCCTATTACTAGCCTGTTGAACCTCTCTTTCGTAACGTCTGAGATCCCTAGAGATTGGAAAGCTGCCGCGGTCATCCCCCTCTTCAAAGGGGGTGACACTCTAGATCCAAACTGTTACAGACCTATATCCATCCTGCCCTGCCTTTCGAAAGTATTTGAAAGCCAAGTTAACAAACAGATCACCGACCATTTCGAATCCCACCATACCTTCTCCGCTATGCAATCCGGTTTCCGAGCTGGTCATGGGTGCACTTCAGCCACGCTCAAGGTCCTAAACGATATTATAACTGCGATCGATAATAGACAGTACTGTGCAGCCGTCTTCATCGACCTGGCCAAGGCTTTCGACTCTGTCAACCACCGCATTCTTATTGGCAGACTAAATAGCCTTGGTTTCTCAAATGACTGCCTCGCCTGGTTCACCAACTACTTCTCAGATAGAGTTCAATGTGTCAAATCGGAGGGCCTGTTGTCTGGACCTATGGCAGTGTCTATGGGGGTGCCACAGGGTTCAATTCTTGGGCCGACTCTTTTCTCCGTGTATATCAATGATGTCGCTCTTGCTGCTGGTGACTCTCAGATCCACCTCTACGCAGACGACACCATTTTGTATACATCTGGCCCTTCATTGGACACTGTGTTAACAAACCTCCAAATGAGCTTCAATGCCATACAACACTCCTTCAGTAGCCTCCAACTGCTCCTAAACACTAGTAAAACTAAATGCATGCTCTTCAATCGAACGCTGCTGGCACCCGCCCACCCGACAGTCTGGTTAGACTGTAAACTCTCCTTCCAGACTCACATTAAGAATCTCCAATCCAAAGTTAAATCTAGAATCGGCTTCCTATTTCGCAACAAAGCCTCCTTCACTCATGCTGCCAAACATGCCCTCGTAAAACTGACTATCCTACCGATCCTTGACTTCGGCGATGTCATTTACAAAATAGCCTCCAAAACTCTACTCAGCAAATTGGATGTAGTCTATCACAGTGCCATCCGTTTTGTCTCCAAAGCCCCATACACTACGCTCTTGTTGGCTGGTCCTCACTACATGTTCATCGTCAAACCCACTGGCTCCAGGCCATCTATAAATCACTGCTAGGCAAATCCCTGCCTTTTCTTAGCTCATTGGTCACCATAGCAGCACCCACCCGTAGTCTGCGCTCCAGTTCTCCCCACTGTATATCTCACTGGTCATCCCCAAAGCCAACACCTCCTTTGGCCGCCATTCCTTCCAGTTCTCTGGAAGCAAAAATCTCTGAAGCTGGAGACTCTTATCTCCCTCACTAACTTTAAGCATCAGTTGTCAGAGCACCTTACCGATCACTGCACCTGATCACAGCCCATCTGAAATTAGCCCACACAACTACCTCATCCCTATATTGTTATTTATTTTGCTCTTTTGCACCCCAGTATCTCTATTTGCACATAATATCTTGCACATCTAGCATTCCAGTGTTAATACTAATTGTAATTATTTTGCACTATAGCCTATTTATTGCCTTACCTCCATAACTTGCTACATTTGCACACACTGTATATATATTTTCTGTTGTATTATCATTTTTTTGACTTTATGTTTTTTTACCGCATATGTAACTCTGTGTTGTTGTTTTTATCGCACTGCTTTGCTTTATCTTGGCCAGGTCGCAGTTGTAAATGAGAACTTGTTCTCAACTGGCTTACCTGGTTAACTAAAGGTGAAATATAAAATAAAAATAATAAATAGTGAAAGGAAAGCGGTAGGGAGATGTAAGATACTGACTTATCTTTTTATTAGTATTTTTTAAAATTATAATTATAATTATTTGTAGTATTTTTTTAGGGGGTAGATAAGCTTTAATATTGCAGATAGATTGTAACTTCCATCAATGTAATTGTCTGCATCACTTTTCCAATCCCCCATATGTTTTCTTTGCAAATACACACATATACAGTGAGGGAAAAAAGTATTTGATCCCCTGCTGATTTTGTATGTTTGCTCACTGACAAAGACATGATCAGTCTATAATTTTTATGGTAGGTTTATTTGAACAGTGAGAGACAGAATAACAACAAAAAGATCCAGAAAAACGCATGTCAAAAATGTTTTAAATTGATTTGCATTTTAATGAGGGAAATAAGTATTTGACCCCTCTGCAAAAACATGACTTGGTACTTGGTGGCAAAACCCTTGTTGGCAATCACAGAGGTCAGATGTTTCTTGTAGTTGGCCACCAGGATTGCACACATCTCAGGAGGGATTTTGTCCCACTCCTCTTTGCAGATCAACTCCAAGTCATTAAGGTTTCGAGGCTGACGTTTGGCAACTCGAACCTTCAGCTCCCTCCACAGATGTTCTATGGGATTAAGGTCTGGAGACTGGCTAGGCCACTCCAGGACCTTAATGTGCTTCTTCTTGAGCTACTCCTTTGTTGCCTTGGCCGTGTGTTTTGGGTCATTGTCATGCTGGAATACCCATCCACGACCCATTTTCAATACCCTGGCTGAGGGAAGGAGGTTCTCACCCAAGATTTTTCCCTCCATGTTTGACGGTGGGGATGGTCTTCTTGGGGTCATAGGCAGCATTCCTCCTCCTCCAAACACGGCGAGTTGAGTTGATGCCAAAGAGCTCGATTTTGGTCTCATCTGACCACAACACTTTCACCCAGTTCTCCTCTGAATCATTCAGATGTTCATTGGCAAACTTCAGACGGGCCTGTATATGTGCTTTCTTGAGCAGGGGGACCTTGCGGGTGCTGCAGGATTTCAGTCCTTCACGGCGTAGTGTGTTACCAATTGTTTTCTTGGTGACTATGGTCCCAGCTGCCTTGAGATCATTGACAAGATCCTCCAGTGTAGTTCTGGGCTGATTCCTCACCGTTCTCATGATCATTGCAACTCCACGAGGTGAGATCTTGCATGGAGCCCCAGGCCGATGGAGATTGACAGTTCTTTTGTGTTGCTTCCATTTGCGAATAATCGCACCAACTGTTGTCACCTTCTCACCAAGCTGCTTGGCGATGGTCTTGTAACCCATTCCAGCCTTGTGTAGGTCTACAATCTTGTCCCTGACATCCTTGGAGAGCTCTTTGGTCTTGGCCATGGTGGAGAGTTTGAAATCTGATTGATTGATTGCTTCTGTGGACAGGTGTCTTTTAAACAGGTAACAAACTGAGATTAGGAGCACTCCCTTTAAGAGTGTGCTCTAATCTCAGCTCGTTACCTGTATAAAAGACACCTGGGAGCCAGAAATCTTTCTGATTGAGAGGGGGTCAAATACTTATTTCCCTCATTAAAATGCAAATCAATTTATAACATTTTTGACATGCGTTTTTCTGGATTTATTTGTTGTTATTCTGTCTCTCACTGTTCAAATAAACCTACCATTAAAATTATAGACTGATCATTTCTTTGTCAGTGGGCAAACGTACAAAATCAGCAGGAGATCAAATACTTTTTTCCCTTACTGTACATACATACACATATAAATACATATAAATACAATAATAAGTCAATTTTACAATAATTATATTTGTGTTTGTTTTTACTCCTGAACTTCCTCTACCCTCAACCTCTCCAATCATTTTCATGATGTCCATCTGGTTTGCCTCTACATGCCATATCCCCAAACGGTGCTCTTTCACAAAAGTTCTCAACCTATATACTTATTATGGACACAGTATGTTTTACATTAGTTATTTTGTTGTTATTAGTCCCAACCTTCAGCTCCATTCAACCCCTCCAATCTATCTCTTAACACCATCCATATTGGATTTCTACTTGCCATATATTTCTCAACTGTACTGTGATGTTTCACTGACTTATCTTAATGCCCAATGAAATTAATTTATATGCAAGTGAAAGAGACTGAGAGAGAGCATTACACACACACACACACGCACACAAAAGCAGTTGGTCATCATTCCAGTCAGATGCGTGATAAACCCTGTTGGCATCTTGCCACTACAGAGTCACATTGATCTTATTACATTTTAGTCATTCTTATGACTGAGAGATGATGACTAATATAATTCAATGGCTTTGTGTGTACAGTAATTAAATCATTAAACAGAATAATTTTATATGTCATCAGAATATCTGAGTTATGGTTGTTAAAACCTTAATGAGTTTGACTGTGTGTGTGTGTAAGAGTGTGTGTGTGTGTGTGTGTGTCTGTCACTATAGTACAGTATGCAAATATCACCTCCTGCCTGAGCCTGTACAACTGTCTGTGCCTGTCACTTTGCTTATCAGTCTTTATGTTTTCCTTTTGTCTCAATCTGTCCCTCCCCACAGACATCCATCCAGACAACTCTTCTTTTTATGAGATTTTGATAAAAGGACAATTCCAACTTTATCTCCAGAATAAAAACAAACGGCACATTTCTTTGTTTGCCTTTTTTGCAGTTTAGTTTTTTTTCTCTCAAGCACAAAAGTGAAATTGTCTAACATCACAGGCAAATATCATCAATTTCTCATTCAGAATTATCCCTCAAAGAAAATAAGAGAAAGAAAGAAACACTGTAAAACTGCCTTTTCCCTTCCTCCCCTCCTCCGTAGAACATCTAGAACCCCAAACTGCCCTTTCCCTTCCTCCCCTCCTCCGTAGAACATCTAGAACCCCAAACTGCCCTTTCCCTTCCTCCCCTCCTCTGTAGAACATCTAGAACCCCAAACTGCCTTTTCCCTTCCTCCCCTCCTCCGTAGAACATCTAGAACCCCAAACTGCCCTTTCCCTTCCTCCCCTCCTCTGTAGAACATCTAGAACACCAAACTGCCCTTTCCCTTCCTCCCCTCCTCTGTAGAACATCTAGAACCCCAAACGACCTTTTCCCTTCCTCCCCTCCTCCGTAGAACACCTAGAACCCCCTATCGTGATGGAGAACAGCAACTTAGCTGACACATTCAACTTCATGACACATCATTATCACCATCAATTAATTTCATATTAACACAACACGGCTCTCCGTTTGGAACAGGGGGGTGGTAGGTTTGCAGTGGCGATTTTAGCATGTCAATCTTGGTGGGGCAAACTCAAAACATTTGTTTTAAATGCATGCCAGCAAAGCCACTACACAACACAACACAACACAACACAACACTAAACAATACATTAATTGCACTATGATGGTGACAAACGGTGCCCACAAACTGTTAGGGCCTACATAAAGCTGTCCCAACAGCAGAGCTTTCTTTTCAGCACCATGGAGTGAATCCTTACCACTGCTACACCTGGCTATCAGCGGAGCCTTGTCTGGCAGCAAAACAGTTCATTCAGCCTCATTTACTGCCTTTTTAAAAAACATAGCTGATATGGCTGACTTGCTTAAACAAATGTGGTTTCTACTGACAATTGAGATGTACAAACTATGGCATAAGGGAACGATGAGCGGATAAGACAATGAGTGAGCTAAGACGGACGTAATCAATGTAACTATTTGTTCAGCACTTTGAAATGTACAGCGACAGAATTCAGAACATGGGCCGTTCTTACAGTATTCTCCCTGTACACCAAGTCAGAACTGTAGGATAAATAAAAGGGGGCATATAAGCAGACAATGAAAGCTCTTACAATATCCGATGATGACATTTCTCTACAACAGGCTATTGGCTACATGTGCACCACAGTAGATTGTCAACTTGATTCATGATGATGACTGCTTGTCTAGCTTGCTAGCTAAGATTTTGAAAGTATGATGTTGACATGATCAGTCCAATCAAAGCTACGGTAGATATAATGTGATCTGACATAATTGTATCTGTGGCCAATGACTTTGAGCCTTCTTGGATGGGCACGTCTAATGTAAATCTATGGCAGCACCCAAGGGGCTTAAATTTTCGAGCTCTCCCTGTAAATTATGCAGTGACGTAGTGTCCCCATGAGTGACAGAACACTGAGCCAATCACGGCGCAACTAGAGAACATTACCAACCCCTACACTCTGTATTTTCCGCTGGCTGCCCCACCACCACAGAAAGCACTGAGCTAGGCTGAAATACCTGCATTTTGGAGCTGCCTTACTCAAGAAGGCAAAAAAGAGAAAAGAGTTTGTATGCAGCTTTATTAACTCAAAGATTATTATGATTTTATTTTTTTACATTGTTTGCAAACTGATGTGACATGTATTAATGCCAAAATAACATGCAAAACAGGTGGGGCTCTGCCCCACCTGCCCTGATAGACGGGTCGCCACTGTAGGTATGTTAAATGGAGACATGACACTCTAGCCTCCAAGTACCTTGCTTCTCTAAGAATTAAAGTGACACTTCACTCCAAAATTCAAGTTTGTCATCTAGACCTCAACAGTGACTGAGTTCATGGCCATTGTCCACTTTTGAGGCCAACTTGGAACATAACTTTGATTTCAGAGTGAACTCCTGCACTAAGTTTGTTTTTGTGTGTTTTCCCCCATATTACTGGTACCTAGGATCTTGCTTTAGTTTGGAAGATTGATGAGTCATTATGAGAAAAATATAACATTTCCAAAACACTGTTTGTGTTTAATGTGTGTGCGTGTCGCTGCCTCTTTGTGCCATGCAGTGAACAGAAACAAACCCGGCACAGTGAGGTTGGAGTCCAACTACTTTCCTAACCCCACCTGCATTAGAAACCATTTTGGCCAATTGTCCTGACCACAGATCCCAATCTGGTAGCAATAAAGCCGCTTTGTTATGCTACCGAAAGTCATGTGACTCAAATGAGGAGGAAGCGCTTAAGGCAGACAGCCCATATACAAATTTGGTGGTAGTGAAACGGACAGAGAAATGTCGTTCTGTTTAAAGGGTGTTTTTCCCCCTCTTTTTCTCTTTCTGTGATTGCTCATATTGGCAACTTACGGTAAGTATTGTTCATGAAGTACAATTTCATAAGTGCTTCCGCCCACCCCTTTCTTTCATAAGTTTCCCAGAGGCAAACTATGAGGCAAGATGTCTCAAAAACATCCAAAACAGGTTTTTTTAGTTTTTACAGTGGTAAAGAAAACAACAAGAGAGCAGGCGAGGTTATAATAGCATTTAACAACCGAGAAAAAGCTCATTGTATTAGCTCAAAGTTGCTACTGTAGCTTTTTAATGTATTGTTTGAAAGAGTCACAGCGTATTTTTATTTTGGCACTAATACGGCCATCCATAGACGAGGTCCTCAGTACCAACCCAATACAAACACATGATGAAGTCAGGGGCCATTGGTCAAGTCATTTCATGGGTCACTACATCCTTGAACATCATATTTGAAACCTCAATAAGGGAAGGGTACCTTGAGGTTACACAATATTGTACATACGCTAAGAGACACATAGACATAAAAATAGACTATATATATATTTTGAGAGGATAGCCCTGATAGTGCTAAAGGGGAAGAAAGCGACAGCCAGACTGACAGACAGACAGGCACTTTAGTGCTGATGCATAGCAGAAAGAGTTTAAAGTAAGAGCCAAAAAGAGAGACAGAGAAAGAGGGAGAATGAAAAACAGAAAGGAGGGTTGTGGCCATCTATGTCCCTTAACCCAATACTTTGCTAACTAGGCTAAAGTTAGCACATTCCCCACAGCTAGCGAGGCCCATGTTATCAAATCCAGACGTTAGCTAAGACGACTTTAGCAAGGGCTATTGTTAGCACAGATAACGTTAGCGCCTCCTTTATCTCTATGGACACTATACTCTACCATCCTATCGCTTAACAGGCTCCTGCAACAATGGGGATGAAAAGATCTGCAACTGTCTTGAGCTAATAGATGCTAACGTTTTATCTGATAATTGGATTGCGTAGGATAATAATGTCGTACCTATATCTGAGCTGTGATCAGAAAAACTAGCCATTTAGCACTTAGCTAGCACAATGTTGAGGGATTTACCGTCTACCTAGCACAATGCTATAATAATCTGACCAACCTAGGTAGAGGAGATTGGGGTATGTTGAGTGGTTGAGCTCATTTTACCCCACTCTCCCCTATTTTGGATGGCTATGTTCCAACATAGCTCATTTACACCACTCAGAATGCATGCATTCCACAATGCATCACTTCATTCCAAGTGGTGTGTTAATGTGGATATTGGAACAGAGCCCCTGTCTTTACCTGCAACAAGTGCCAAGTGTCTGTCTTTGTGTGTTAAATACATATTGTCCAGAGCCAGAGACAGTATTCACGGTGAAGGATGAGTGTCTTATTGTATAGTATGTGGGCGTGTTGGTATGTGATATGGAATAACTGCAATCTTGGATGAACTGGTGTGGGCAGAGAGAGAGAGAGAGAGATTTTGAAAGAGAGAGAGATTTTGAAAGAGAGAGAGAGATTTTGAAAGAGAGAGAGATTTTGAAAGAGAGAGAGAGATTTTGAAAGAGAGAGAGAGATTTTGAAAGAGACAGACAGACAGATAGATAGTAAGGCAAGCAAATTGGTATTATTATTATCACCATCATCATCATCATTTTCATATTATTCTTACACCTGCCACAACATATTCTACTTCAAAACAAGCACAAATACTGAAGCTTCTTCACTTCCTTAAGTCAATGCTAGGTTGAAGTTCTTTGTAAAATGGCTACAATCAAAAAATGAGGCACTTTTGAGCAGATATATATTTCTATATATTTTGTTATTACACTTTGTATATTCAGCCATCATCATTAGATTAAATCCTTATTTTTGATTGGTTAATTGTGTTTCCATTTAAGCTGATCATCGAAAAATATAATTGGCTCCCAGTCAGCAGTCAGTCTTTATACTCTTCTCTGAAGTCCTCCCTTCTCAGGCTAAGAGCAACCAATAGGTTTTCAGAATATCATTGGCACGCATCCCCATTGGTCATCACAACCAATAAACTGAAAGCAAAATAATTTAGGTTTTCCATCAGTCCTTCCAAAATGCTTCAGGGGCGTGACCAGTGCAACCCCACTCTCTTCCCATTGGCTGTCACAATTTCCCATAATTCCAAGGTGAGGGCAAAGACATCAGCATTCTGAAAACAGAGAGGAAATGGTCAGGTTAGAAGAACAGTAAACAATAGCATATGATATGAAGATTAACCAAATATTACTACATTTATCTACTGACTACCACACCTTATCACCAACATTGTTTGCATATCTACAATAAGATATCTATGTCTGATTATCCACAGGGGAACATTGTGTTCTTTAATTACATATACAGTGAAGTTCAACTGAGTAATAGAACGGAGGTGAGTGAGACCGCACACAGAGAGAGAGAGAGAGAGAGAGAGAGAGAGAGAGAGAGAGAGAGAGAGAGAGAGAGAGAGAGAGAGAGAGCGAGACAGAGAGAGAGAGAGAAAGAAGGGAAAGAGAGGGCAACCACTGCTGCAGGGTGTGTGTGTGTGTGTGTGTGTGTGTGTGTGTGTGTGTGTGTGCGCATGTATTGTTTTAGGTCAATTTACACTTTTCCTGTCATATTATGCAACTAAAGCAAGTATGTCATTAAGAAAATGTCCTCATTATTTCAATAACATGGAGCCGTTGAGAGCTCCACATTCACACACAAACTTTTCTTTTGTTATGGAACCTCTTGTACGATTGATAACGCCTTCAAAGGTCGTACTGACGGACTGATGGATATTTACACTACGGAGAGGAAAAGGCCTGAAAATGCATACCATAACACAACTCTCATACGTCTTCCTCTCCGTTGGTCGATTACCCTTTTTTAGGGGTAACTAGCATTCACACGTGACGAGTATGTACTGTAGGTCTATAATAATAATCATGTAATTAACATCATCATTAAAGGCCAGTGTAAATACGAGGAAACGTTGTGGGTGGGCGGGCCGCATGACGGAAACATCAAATCAACCAAAACAGTGACGCCGAATGGTGACTGATTGAGAGAAAGGACTCCTTTGTTCCTTTTCCTAAATTTCCCAGCCCTGCGCTCTAATTGTCCATGAAAAAAAGTGCCTCCTCTATATTTTTGGTGCCCCCACACCCCCTTCTTTCTCTTCCTGGTGCAGTCTATATTTAGCGTCCTGGCACAGACGGTGACAGCTAACAGCAGCAGCTAGTGCAGCTCAGCCTGAGAGAGCCACACAAACAATCAGCCCAATGGGCCCAGGGAGACCGGAGGAGACAGGGCACACATTGGCACACACACATTGGTGTAGAAGCGCTCACAGGCAAGTATTCGTGTGGGCACGAACCCACACATTGGCACACCAACACACACACATTGAGGACACAGTGACTGGGTAAATATGGATGGCACATAAGAGCATCCTAAACACACACACACATACACGTTTTGTTCTTCTAACCTCGTGGGGACCAAACATCCTATTTTCCCTAACCCAGCATTTCCCAAATTCAGACCTCAGGACCCCATGGGGTGCACATTTTGCCCCAACACTACACAGCTGATTCAAATTATCAAAGCTTGATGATTAGTTGATTATGTGAATATTATTTGATATTGAAGGTCCAGAGGACCGAGTTTGGGAAACCCTGCCCTAACCCTTAACCCTAACTCCTAACCTTAACCCCTTACCCTAATTCTACCCTGACCCTAATTGTAACCCTTAAGCTTAAAATACACCCCCCCCCCCCCCCACGCAAAAACACACCAAACCAATAGGCCGGGGTCAGTGGGTGCATCCTCTTCTACTGTTCTATATCTAAATGCGAACCGCAACACACATACTAACT
>NW_028166530.1:0-1000 GCF_964263955.1 Coregonus lavaretus
GAGAGAGAGAGAGAGAGGAAGGAGTGAGAGAGTGAGAGAGAGAGAGGGGGGGAGAGAGTGAGAGAGAGAGAGAGAGAAGAGAGAGAGAGAGAGAGAGAGAGAGAGAGAGAGAGAGAGAGAGAGAGAGAGAGAGAGAGAGAAGGAGTGAGAGAGTGAGAGAGAGAGAGAGAGAGGGAGAGAGGGGAGAGAGGGAGAGATAAATGAGATAAATGAGAGAGAAAACCGAGAGAAAGAGAAAAACAGAGGTAAAGACTGCCAAAGACAGAAACCAAGAGAATGTTGTTCATGCGATAGGGAAGATATACAAAACATTGCCGAGAGCATATCCAACTGACAATCTCTTCGAAAAAATATATAAACTATTGGACTTAAAAAGAACTGATGTTGGCACAAGATGGAGGGAAAGTTGGAACATAACTAACGAAATTACAGTTAACGAAAATGTACGCTTAATCCAGTATAAACCAATGTATCGAATTTATTACACAAGAGACAAAATTCACAAATTCTAAAGCACAACGGCAGAATCATGTCTTCTGTGTAAAACTAATAATGACTCAATGATACTTTCTGGGAACGCTTGAAGTCCAAAAGTTAAAGGGTGGAGCTAGAAAGTTGGCTGTCAGAAGTATTACAATGTAAGTGTACTTTTAATTAGTCTGTCTGCATATTTCTAGACATGGCATATGGGGGGTGTGGTGAGATACCCAATGGGGCTGGACGATTCTCTTCTCATCGTTCGTCTTGAAAAAACGTACACTAAAAACATGGAAATCAATCAATCCGCCATCATTAACACAATGGAAATCTGGAGTTTTTATTTAGTTAGTGTTGTTGTTGTATGTATTCCTTAACCCATTCCAATGCTATGTGATATGCAGTATGCGGCAATGGTTTCTGTAGAGAGTGGAATACCCTAAGAGACCCGTGTTCAAAACCCTATGATCCTCCTCTGTGCTCCAACAACCACACTGTGTCCCTTCATACAGCTTCTACTGTT
>NW_028166529.1:0-14164 GCF_964263955.1 Coregonus lavaretus
GCCTGGGTGTGTGTGCCTGAGTGTGTATGTGTGTGTGCTAAGGTGTGGAGAATCCGAGCACTCACTAACACACACAGAGGGTAGGAAAAGAGCATCACCATGAAAGGAGAAGGTTTGCTGTGTTCAGGACAGGAGAAGGTTTGCTGTGTTCAGTTTGCTGTGTTCAGGAGAGGAGAAGGTTTGCTGTGTGCAGGAGAGGAGGAGGTTTGCTGTGTTCAGGAGAGGAGAAGGTTTGCTGTGTGCAGGAGAGGAGGAGGTTTGCTGTGTTCAGGAGAGGAGAAGGTTTGCTGTGTTCAGGAGAGGAGAAGGTTTGCTGTGTTCAGGAGAGGAGAAGGTTTGCTGTGTTCAGGAGAGGAGGAGGTTTGCTGTGTTCAGGAGAGGAGGAGGTTTGCTGTGTTCAGGAGAGGAGAAGGTTTGCTGTGTTCAGGAGAGGAGAAGGTTTGCTGTGTTCAGGAGAGGAGAAGGTTTGCTGTGTTCAGGAGAGGAGAAGGTTTGCTGTGTTCAGGAGAGGAGAAGGTTTGCTGTGTTCAGGAGAGGAGGAGGTTTGCTGTGTTCAGGAGAGGAGAAGGTTTGCTGTGTTCAGGAGAGGAGAAGGTTTGCTGTGTTCAGTTTGCTGTGTTCAGGAGAGGAGAAGGTTTGCTGTGTGCAGGAGAGGAGAAGGTTTGCTGTGTTCAGAAGAGGAGAAGTGTGATGTGTTCAGGAGAGGAGAAGGTTTGCAGTGTTCAGGCTGAGAGGTGGTGATTTGGGAGTGAGAATAGGTGTAGTGGGTAGGGGCGTGACCTGGACCAATTAGTTCAATCAGGAGTGGTCGTCAATACAATATTATTATTATTATTATTATTATTATTATTATTATCATTGTTATTATATCCATTCCTCCATCTTGTCAGGTCGTTTTGAGGAGGAGTTTATCAAGATGAGGATGGAGAGACTGCAGGGCTGGATGTGTCGGATGTGTCGACATCCTGTCGTCTCCAACAGTGACGTCTTCCAACTCTTCCTCACGTACAGAGACGAGAAGGTACACGCGCACGCACGCACACACACACAGTCCACACACACACACAGTCCACACACACAGTCCACACACACACACACAGTCCACACACACACACAGTCCACACACACACACACACACAGTCCACACACACACACAGTCCACACACACACACAGTCCACACACACACACACAGTCCACACACACACACACAGTCCACACACACACACAGTCCACACACACACACACACAGTCCACACACACACACAGTCCACACACAGTCCACACACACACACACACACACACACACAGTCCACACACACACACACACACAGTCCACACACACACACACAGTCCACACACACACACAGTCCACACACACACACAGTCCACACACACACACAGTCCACACACACACACAGTCCACACACACACACAGTCCACACACACACACAGTCCACACACACACACACACAGTCCACACACACACACAGTACACACACACACACACACAGTCCACACACAGACACACACAGTCCACACACAGACACACACAGTCCACACACACACACACACAGTCCACACACACACACACAGTCCATACACACACACACAGTCCACACACACACACACACAGTCCACACACACACACACAGTCCACACACACACACAGTCCACACACAGACACACACAGTCCACACACACACAGTCCACACACACACAGTCCACACACACACACTCGTGCAGGCCATCACTCTCTCTCTCTGTGTGTGTGTGTGTGTGGACGGGTCAGGAGTGGAAGACCGGGAAGAGGAGAGCAGAGAAGGATGAGTGTGTTGGACCAATGATCTTCTCCACCATCGACCCTGAAGCTCCTGAGTTGGACCTTATAGAAGTGTACGTATGGTAGATATACCGACACACACTCACATAGATTTCAGATGCGTATTTGACATTGGTTCTTATCTGTGTGTGTGTGTGTGTGTGTGTGTGTGTGTGTGTGTGTAGGGAGCAGAAGTGTGAGTTGTTCAGTAAGTTCACTAAGGAGATGGATGATGGCGTTAAAGACCTGCTGATCGTTGGGAACCTACACTGGAAACGCTGCACAGGCTGTGAGGAGCAACACACACACACACACAGGACTCACTTCCTGCCCTGAAAAACTACAAACTCTACCTACACTCCTCTCTGAAAACCCTAGTTTTATGTCCACACCCCAACTCAACCCTAACCCTACTTTGTTAAAACTACAACTCCCTCCTAGCCATACTTTGTTAAAACTACAACTCCCTCCTAGCCATACTTTGTTAAAACTACAACTCCCTCCTAGCCATACTTTGTTAAAACTACAACTCCCTCCTAGCCATACTTTGTTAAAACTACAACTCCCTCCTAGCCATACTTTGTTAAAACTACAACTCCCTCCTAGCCATACTTTGTTAAAACTACAACTCCCTCCTAGCCATACTTAGTTAAAACTACAACTCCCTCCAAGTCGTACTGCATTAAACCAGGTGTGTGTTTGATGTGTTCAGCTCTGCGTAAGGAGTACCAGAGGATTGGGAAGGCCTTTCAGAACCTGTCATCTGTCTTCAACACCAGTGGATATGCAGGTACTGACCGACTCCCATTATGCTTTATGCTCAATGATACTGGCTACTGTCAAAGTACTGTCACTAAAGTGTGTGTGTATGTGTGTGTGTGTGTGTGTGTGTGTGTGTAGGAGAGGCCACGCTCACAGACGCTCTCACAGCTGCAGGGAAAACGTATGAGGATATCGCACAGATCATAGCCGAGCAGGTAACACACACAGACCACCTATGTCATGGTTCTTCCTTCCCTGTTCTCCTCTCGCCCTTCTTCCTTCCTCTGATTACACTCTCTCTCTCTCCATCCCGCCCCCTCTTTCTCTCTCTGCCATTCTCTCCCTGTCTCTCTCTCTCTCTCCATCCATCTCTCTCTCTCTCTCTCTCTCTCTCTCTCTCTCTCTCTGTCTCTCTCTCTCTCTCTCTCTCTCTCTCTCTCTCTCTCTCTCTGTGTCTCTGTCTCTCTCTCTCTCTCTCTCTCTCTGTGTCTCTCTCTCTCTCTCTCTCTCTCTCTGTCTCTCTCTGTCTCTCTGTCTCTCTCTCTCTCTCTCTCTCTCTCTCTCTCATTGTCTCTGAAGGTCGAACTACAGACCCTGAGTGAAAATAAACTGTGGTGATGTATTTCTTTCAGCCGAGAAAAGACCTTCATTTCCTGATGGAAACCAACAACGAATACAAAGGACTGCTAGGCTGCTTCCCTGATACTATAGGTGTACACAAGGTACACAACAGACTGTAAATTATTAAGTATTGTAGCCTGATACACATCAGATCACAACTAAGTTGAAGAAGTCGTTTGTTGAGCTGGTCCGTAACAGTAGAACCAATGGAATAGTCCTAAAAGTACAAACACCGCTCTCCAGGCGTGCTGGTCAAGGTAAATCAACTGTGTGTGTGTGTGTGTGTGTAGGCGGCTATAGAGAAGGTAAAGGAAGGGGATAAGATGGTGGCAGCAGGGAAGATCACCACTCAGGACAAAGTGACCATGGCCAAACGCACCAGCATCATGTCCTACTCACTACAAGGTAACACACACACACACACCTGCGCCCACACACACACACACACACACACACCTGTTCACCTGTGTAACGCAACCTCTACCTGCCACCTGTGTTTCCATACAGCTGAGATGAATCACTTCCATAGCAACCGTATCTATGACTACAACAGAGTCATGCAGTTCTACCTGGAAGAACAGATCAGGTTCTATGAAACGGTAAGAGGGAGAGAGAGACTGTTATTGTCTTTCAAAACATAATGAAACTATCATATGGTTTGAAAGACAATATATTTTGAAAGACTATGTTTTGAAAGAAAGCCATATGTACTATATCACAAGTCTAAAGAGAGTAATAGTTGCATGCTCTGGTTAATGTAGGTCTGGTCTCCTGTTGCATGCTCTGGTTAATGTAGGTCTGGTCTCCTGTTGCATGCTCTGGTTAATGTAGGTCTGGTCTCCTGTTGCATGCTCTGGTTAATGTAGGTCTGGTCTCCTGTTGCATGCTCTGGTTAATGTAGGTCTGGTCTCCTGTTGCATGCTCTGGTTAATGTAGGTCTGGTCTCCTGTTGCATGCTCTGGTTAATGTAGGTCTGGTCTCCTGTTGCATGCTCTGGTTAATGTAGGTCTGGTCTCCTGTTGCATGCTCTGGTTAATGTAGGTCTGGTCTCCTGTTGCATGCTCTGGTTAATGTAGGTCTGGTCTCCTGTTGCATGCTCTGGTTAATGTAGGTCTGGTCTCCTGTTGCATGCTCTGGTTAATGTAGGTCTGGTCTCCTGTTGCATGCTCTGGTTAATGTAGGTCTGGTCTCCTGTTGCATGCTCTGGTTAATGTAGGTCTGGTCTCCTGTTGCATGCTCTGGTTAATGTAGGTCTGGTCTCCTGTTGCATGCTCTGGTTAATGTAGGTCTGGTCTCCTGTTGCATGCTCTGGTTAATGTAGGTCTGGTCTCCTGTTGCATGCTCTGGTTAATGTAGGTCTGGTCTCCTGTTGCATGCTCTGGTTAATGTAGGTCTGGTCTCCTGTTGCATGCTCTGGTTAATGTAGGTCTGGTCTCCTGTTGCATGCTCTGGTTAATGTAGGTCTGGTCTCCTGTTGCATGCTCTGGTTAATGTAGTTGTCATCTCCTGTTGCATGATGATTAATGTAGTTTTCTTCTCATTGGTCAGATTGCTGAGAAGCTGAAGCAAACCCTGGGCCGGTTTACCACACTGTAAAGGGAAACGCACACAAACAAACCTTGTTCCTCTCCTCTCTGCTTCGTGGACCAACAACCTTAAACTGGATGGACTGGTGTCTGGATGATCTAGTTGGACGACTGAGTCACCCTGTGCCTTTTTAACTACATGAGGAGCTAAAGATAATAATAATATATGTTAATGTTACAGTGCAGAACAACATGTTAAATGTTTCATAACCCTCTAATTTTGCCTTATCTCATTTATTTATAATATAGATGTATGCAATATTTATATTTAATGTTTACTTTGTTTGGATGTTTTCTCTTTGTCTTATTATTCTTATTCTGGATAATGTGATTTAGAGAGGAGAGAGGGGAGACAGAGAGGGGAGACAGAGAGAGAGAGACAGACCGAGAGAGGGGAGACAGAAAGAGAGGAGATACTGAGAGAAGAGAGGAGAGAGGGGAGACAGAGAGGGGAGACAGAGAGAGAGAGACAGAAGAGAGGAGAGACCGAGAGAGGGGAGACAGAAAGAGAGGAGAGACTGAGAGGAGAGAGGAGAGAGGGGAGACAGAGAGGGGAGACGGAGAGGAGTGAGGGGAGACTGAGAGACCGTGACAGAAAGATCATGTGACTCACCCACCCTGGCGCCCCCTCAAGCAAACACACTGCTGGCAGTGTTTCCCCTTTTCCATGCCCTCCCTCCCTCCCTCCACACACACAAACACAGACACTCACAAAGCCATTTGACCACTCTCTGTATGCCCTCTCATTTATAGAACAACGCATACACACACACACTCCCAATGCAACGCTGCAGATTGCTCATCCGTCCATCTGAATTCTCTTTCTTTCTCTTTCTCTGTCTCTGTCTCTCTCTCTCTCTCTCTCGTGTGTGCTTGGAGAGTGAGGCTGTGCTTTTAACTTTAGGACCAAATGTAAACGAAACATTGATAAAAGGAACATGTTATCTATATTTATGACTCGTTTCAGGAAACTAGGCGTATGTCGCACGTCACTTCTTCACAGGAGAGCCATTTGAACGTAAACATAATTTTTTTTATTAAAATGCGTTTTTGGGCAGAAATGCCTTCTGAAACATATCAACTTTCATGTGCCTTAATAGCAAACTTGTATGCCATCTGTAAATACTAATAAAATAAGAAGAATTATGAGCCTAGTTGGTTTAGCCACAGAAAAAGACAGGAACCTTCCCGCTACCCATGATTGGCTGAGATAATGGATGGGCTGGACATGCCAAGAGATGAGATCGGATTGGTCTACCATGTAACATGCTTCTGTCAATAACATGAGCTGCTCAGTATGTGTAGGTAATCCTTTCTAATGCAACTTTTTTGAAAGATATCAGGAAGAACTGCCAAAGTTTTGCTAATGCTCTCCACTTTCTGAAGGACGATTGTGCCATGTGACTCTCCGACTCTGTAAATGAATGAGAAGTTGAGGAAATCCCTGATTTAGGTAAAAACATTTTCATTGAACCAGACATTGTAGAGTCTTCTGAAACGGCGATCAACAACAGTGTTGTTGTCACAGAAGAAGTTGACCAAGTTTTGAAATCAGTGTAATGCCCGGTGGAAGCACAGTATGATAGCTAAGTAGATGGAGAAAACTCTGGCGTTTTGATTGCAAATATGTGAAGGGAGTCGAAAAGAGAGTCTAGCTAGCTACATTTTCAGATATTATACGTTTCAAATTTAGTCAGAAAGTCGTTTTCATTGCAAGTTAAAGCGTACTGTTAGCTTTAACAACAAGTTTGATGTTGGACGACAATAGAATGTTCATGATGTCACTGACAACTGTCTACGGACATGTCGATAGACGTAGTACAAACCAGCCTTTAGTCTTGAACTCTTTGGTTGTTTAGTACACTACCGTACTCACTCTGTTTAGCACATGGCCTCACATGTGAATCCTTAAAGAGATGGGTGGGGCTAAGGTTTAAGAGGGTGTGAATGATCCTGAATGGGTGTAGACAAAGAAGAGCTCTCCAGTAGGTGTACCAAAACAATCAAGGGCCATTTTCTCAAAAGTGGGATTACAAGTTTATCAACTTTCAAAGCAGAATTACTTTCTCACTGTTCCTCAACTGTAGTTTATGATAAACCATTTTCTAGCTCTGACTCTCTACATTTATCCAATGTAAAAAAAAAAAAAAAAAAAATTCAAATGTTGCTACATAAGACAGAATCGAGCCGGTCGGTCACATTTAGAGTGTTCCCTGCCTCCTGCTCCCTGATATTCTCCAGCACTCTGATACATACGAAGGGTTACAGCGCGCTTGCTGAACGGGGGAGCATTCCCTTTAAAAGTTGCATAGCCGAAAAAGCACGTTGGGAATGAATCCCAGTCTAAAAGTCTTTAGCGGAAAAACAGCAGGGAAATGATTTGCATGCAATACAATCACCAGTTGCAGTATTCCAAACCCCTTTTGGTTTAAGCACCATACTGTCCATTTAAAGATGTTATGGTTATTTAGCCAAAACTTTGTGTTGCGAGGGCTGTTTTGCAGACAGAAAATGTCGCCCATAATGTACTGTTCTTGTTGTCCATAAGCCACAAATAAACAAAATATGAATTCATAATATGTAATAATGTTCTCACCCTGTACATTAAATTCTTATTTATACTTAATCTACTCTGCAGTTGTTACTTTGCGTCAACATGGTGCTGCTGTGTTGACATTCCGGGAACACATCCGGAACATTCCGGAACATTCCTGTCATAGAATGAGGAATGAGAGGTCCTAACCTTATGGCAACCTCAGGGAAACATCTGCCGCTGTTCCAGGAAGGAATGTTCAGTATGATGGGTTACTGGTGATCAGGTGGTGTAAAGTACTTAAGTAAAAATACTTTAAAGTACCACTTAAGTAGTTTTGGGGGGGGTATCTGTACTTTTATTATTTATATTTTTACTTCACTACATTCCTGAAGAAAATATTGTACTTTCTATCCATACATTTTCCCTGACAACCCAAAGTACCCGTTACATTTTGAATGATTAGCAGAACAGGAAAATTTTGAAATTCACTCACTTATCAAGGGAACACATGGTCATCCTACTGCCTCTGATCTGGTGGACTCACTAAACACAAATGCATATTTTGTAAATAATGTCTGAGTTTTGGAGTGTGTCCCTGGCTATCCATACATTTTTAAAACAAGAAAATGGTGCCGTCTGCTTAGCTTAATATAAGGAGTTTGAAATTATTTATACTTTTTATTTTGATACTTAACTATATTTTAGCAATTACATTTACTTTTGATATTTAAGTATATTTAAAACCAAATACTTTTAGACTTTTACTCAAGTAGTATTTACTGGGTGATTTTCACTTTTACTTGAGTAACTTTTTATTAAGGTATCTATACTTTTACTCAAGTAGTATTTTACTGGGTGACTTTTCATTTTTACTTGAGTAACTTTCTATTAAGGTATCTATACTTTTACTCAAGTAGTATTTTACTGGGTGACTTTCACTTTTACTTGAGTAATTTTCTACTAAAGTATATATACTTTTACTCAAGTATGACTATTGGGTACTTTTTCCACCACTTAACTATATTTTTCCACCACTGCGGGTGATTGGGGGGATGCAGTGTCAGTGATTTAGTTTTCCTGATTGGTTGGCTCAGAAATGGATGGAAATATATATATATATATATTTTTTGTTTTGTTTTGTTTGTTATGTTTGTGTGTGTGTGTTAGTACTATTGTGTGTGTGTGTGTGTGGTGGGAGGGTCAACAGTGCAGCCCTGGTAGGAAACTGGCCGGTGAACTCTGACCTTATAACAGGAAGTAGTGGAAGTGAAGAGAGGGTCTTCTCCAAATCTGACTGAGTAGGGTTTTTTAAAAGACATGAATTCAGCTTGTATGTATAACAATGCTTTTAATTGTCAATCCTTATACAGTGGGGAAAAAAGTATTTAGTCAGCCACCAATTGTGCAAGTTCTCCCACTTAAAAAGATGAGAGGCCTGTAATTTTCATCATAGGTACACGTCAACTATGACAGACAAAATGAGAAAAATAAATCCAGAAAATCACATTGTAGGATTTTTAATGAATTTATTTGCAAATTATGGTGGGAAATAAGTATTTGGTCAATAACAAAAGTTTCTCAATACTTTGTTATATACCCTTTGTTGGCAATGACACAGGTCAAACGTTTTCTGTAAGTCTTCACAAGGTTTTCACACACTGTTGCTGGTATTTTGGCCCATTCCTCCATGCAGATCTCCTCTAGAGCAGTGATGTTTTGGGGCTGTCGCTGGGCAACACAGACTTTCAACTCCCTCCAAATATTTTCTATGGGGTTGAGATCTGGAGACTGGCTAGGCCACTCCAGGACCTTGAAATGCTTCTTACGAAGCCACTCCTTCGTTGCCCGGGAGGTGTGTTTGGGATCATTGTCATGCTGAAAGACCCAGCCACGTTTCATCTTCAATGCCCTTGCTGATGGAAGGAGGTTTTCACTCAAAATCTCACGATACATGGCCCCATTCATTCTTTCCTTTACATGGATCAGTCGTCCTGGTCCCTTTGCAGAAAAACAGCCACAAAGCATGATGTTTCCACCCCCATGCTTCACAGTAGGTATGGTGTTCTTTGGATGCAACTCAGCATTCTTTGTCCTCCAAACACGACGAGTTGAGTTTTTACCAAAAAGTTATATTTTGGTTTCATCTGACCATATGACATTCTCCCAATCCTCTTCTGGATCATCCAAATGCAAACTTCAGACGGGCCTGGACATGTACTGGCTTAAGCAGGGGGACACGTCTGGCACTGCAGGATTTGAGTCCCTGGCGGCGTAGTGTGTTACTGATGGTAGGCTTTGTTACTTTGGTCCCAGCTCTCTGCAGGTCATTCACTAGGTCCCCCCGTGTGGTTCTGGGATTTTTGCTCACCGTTCTTGTGATCATTTTGACCCCACGGGGTGAGATCTTGCGTGGAGCCCCAGATCGAGGGAGATTATCAGTGGTCTTGTATGTCTTCCATTTCCTAATAATTGCTCCCACAGTTGATTTCTTCAAACCAAGCTGCTTACCTATTGCAGATTCAGTCTTCCCAGCCTGGTGCAGGTCTACAATTTTGTTTCTGGTGTCCTTTGACAGCTCTTTGGTCTTGGCCATAGTGGAGTTTGGAGTGTGACTGTTTGAGGTTGTGGACAGGTGTCTTTTATACTGATAACAAGTTCAAACAGGTGCCATTAATACAGGTAACGAGTGGAGGACAGAGGAGCCTCTTAAATAAGAAGTTACAGGTCTGTGAGAGCCAGAAATCTTGCTTGTTTGTAGGTGACCAAATACTTATTTTCCACCATAATTTGCAAATAAATTCATTAAAAATCCTACAATGTGATTTTCTGGATTTTTTTCCCTCAATTTGTCTGTCATAGTTGACGTGTACCTATGATGAAAATTACAGGCCTCTCTCATCTTTTTAAGTGGGAGAACTTGCACAATTGGTGGCTGACTAAATACTTTTTTCCCCCACTGTATTCTCGCTCTTGCACTCATATACAGTGCCTTGCAAAAGTATTCATCCCCCTTGACGTTTTTCCTATTTTGTTGCATTACAACCTGTAATTTAATGTGAAATGATAGAAATAACTTGTTAAAAAAAAAAAGCTAAAAAATGAATAACGGAAAAGTGGTGCGTGCATATGTATTCACCCCCTTTGCTCTGAAGCCTTTAAATAAGATCTGGTGCAACCAATTACCTTCTGAAGTCACATAATTAGTTAGATTGCACACAGGTGGACTCTATTTAAGTGTCACACAATCTCAGTATATATACACTTGTTCTGAAAGGCTCCAGAGTCTGCAACACCACTAAGCAAGGGGCACCACCAAGCAAGCGGCACCATGAAGACCAAGGAGCTCTCCAACCAGGTCAGGGACAAAGTTGTGGAGAAGTACAGATCAGAGTTGGGTTATAAAAAATTATCAGAAACTTTGAACATCCCACGGAGCACCATTAAATCCATTATTAAAAAATTGAATGAATATGGCACAACAACAAACCTGCCAAGAGAGGGCTACCCACCAAAACCCATGGACCAGGCAATGAGGGCATTAATCAGAGAGGCAACAAAGAGACCAAAGATCACCCTGAAGGAGCTGCAAAGCTCCACAGCGGAGATTGGGGTATCTGTCCATAGGACCACTTTAAGCTGTACACTCCACAGAGCTGGGCTTTACGGAAGAGTGGCCAAAAAAAAGCCATCGCTTAAAGAAAAAAATAAGCAAATACGTTTGGTGTTCACCAAAAGGCATGTGGGAGACTCCCCAAACATATGGAAGAAGGTACTCTGGTCAGATGAGACTAAAATTGAGCTTTTTGGCCATCAAGGAAAACGCAATGTCTGGCGCATATCCAACACCTCTCATCACTCCGAGAACATCATCCGCAAGGACTGGGAAACTGGTCAGAATTTGAAGGAATCATGGATGGCGCTAAATACAGGGAAATTCTTGAGGGAAACCTGTTTGTCTTCCAGAGATTTGAGACTGGGACAGAGGTTCACCTTCCAGCAGGACAATGACCCTAAGCATACTGCTAAAGCAACACTCGAGTGGTTTAAGGGGAAACATTTCAATGTCTTGGAATGGCCTAGTCAAAGCCCAGACCTCAATCCAATTGAGAATCTGTGGTATGACTTGAAGATTGCTGGACACCAGCGGAACCCATCCAACTTGAAGGAGCTGGAGCAGTTTTGCCTTGAAGAATGGGCAAAAATCCCTGTGGCTATATGTGCCAAGCTTATAGAGACATACCACAAGAGACTTACAGCTGTAATTGCTGCAAAAGGTGGCTCTACAAAGTATTGACTTTGAGTGGGGTGAATAGTTATGCAGCTCAAGTTTTCAGTTTTTTTGTCTTATTTAAAAATATTTTGCATGACTAAGTCGCTTTGGATAAAAGCGTCTGCTAAATGGCATATTATATTATATTATATCTTCAAAGTGGTAGGCATGTTGTGTAAATCAAATGATATAAACCCCCCAAAAATCCATTTTAATTCCAGGTTGCATTCTGAAAGTATTAAGACCCCTTGACTTTTTCCACATTTTGTTACGTTACAGCCTTATTCTAAAATTGATTACATCGTTTTTTCCCTGTGGTATCTGAGGAATTTATGAAATGATGCTAATGGTTTCAAATGGTTTTAGAGGATGTTGACTCAGCTTAAAGGGAGCATCTGGAGAGTAGTTCTATAGGGGCACCCTAAAGCCGAGGAAGTCTGTTAGGTGGCCTCCTGGGATTGGTCTGTAGGGAAAACACCCATATTATGTTACATAGGGCATAGGATATAAATACAAGGGTTAAAACAAAGGAGGACAGAACAACATATTACAGATTGGGTCTTTGTTCTCCAGATGTCTGTAAATTGACGCTGAAATACTCTGATATTAATAAACCTTTATAATCAAAGTACAGTGTCAGCGGAATTCTTGTTCTCACAGCATCTCAGCATAGTTTTCTCGACACCACAAAATGGCGACGAGGTATTTGGGTCGTGTTGCGTCTTTTCTCAGCGTTCCATTCATGGGCGCCGAGCTGACTCTCGCTCCAGAGTCCGGCAGATAAGGGTGAGTTTTCTCACTACTTTGGGCACTGGTTAGTTTGTGTGTCTGTGTGTGTGCGTTGAATGAATGCACCGTTAAGACCTTGCGTGTGTGCTTTGCTGTTATTTGCTGTGGGATAGGAGTCCGTTCTAAATGTGTTTGCGCTGATAACAACGCAAACAGGGGGGAGTGTCTATAGGGATATTTTGCTTGAATAAAATTCTAAAAGAATACAATGAAGGAAAGGCCAGGAACTAAGGTAAATGTATACAAATTAGGACATTGCGAATCTAGGAAAGCCCTCTAACGAGGCGATCATTAGGATGGGCCGAAAAATCCTAAAAGCACGTTAGGTGTATTTAGGTAAGTCCCGGGGACTTGAGGTTGTGGTATATATATTTGGTTGCAAGTTACCGCTCAACTTATGGTTGACGAAGTATATTTTTGATGTGACCGCTCATCGAAATGTCCGCGAACTTGTGGTAGCAGAAATTTAGGAACAATGGAACTATACGCCGCAATGGAGGTAGAATACTACCTTAGAGGTCCATAGGAATGGGATAAGCCTCTTAAACTGTGTATGTATGTGTGTGTATGGGAGAGAGAAAAATGGTGGAGACGTCTCTGTTGTGTCTGAGCTGTGTGTCGACTCATGTTGGGATGGGATTTGTGTTGGAGATCTTGTGAGTCTCCGTGGGTGAGAACGTTGGTGGTTGTTAACTATATGTGAGCCCCCTGGAAGGACGTTAAGGTTAAAAATGTCATGACTCTATAAAAAGAGAACGTTTACTAACTATTAGAATATCATGAGCCTACAGGGAGGAGTTTTTAATAGTGTATAGAGATGTTTTGTAATGGATAAGAAAATCACTATAAATCTGCAGATTAGGATAAAGGGAAGTTAAGAAACTTCAAAGTAGGATTTGTGTTCAATGTTTTATGTTGGTTTGTGAGCTCTGTTAAATGTTACTGTTTGCCTCATGAAGAACGGAGGTAAAGTTGGTGTGTCTACTTTCTGTTGTTTAGCTGGGAGAGAGCTCCCTCCACTCTGAAATCGTATTGGTGTATGAACTACGCATGCGTGTGATTTTATGAGTTTAGAGTTACGTAGAGCAAATGTGCCACTCCTCTGCCTGCACTGAGTTGCTGGGAGACGCAGACTCAGAACACAGCAGACAGAGAGGAGAGGAGGAGATCTGAACACGAATGGAATGTTCTGTTTGTTAAATACGCTGTTGCTTAGTGATGAAACTATTTGATTGAGATCTATTGAATTGATAAATGAGAGAGATATGTTGACGGATATTTTTTTTTTTTTTAAATAAATAAATATAATAAAATGTTATTGAGCTATTTATACTATTCTTGAGTTAAGTTGTTTGCTTATTTCTTAGAGCGAGTATGACTAGAGGGGTATTGAATGGTTGAAATAACTCAGTGAGTGCATAAACTACTAAATTATTGTCTGTTTCTTTGTTCTTCTGTCATATGAGAGATAAGAAGGAGGAGACAGAGAGAGAGAGAGAGAGAGAGAGAGAGAGAGAGAGAGAGAGAGAGAGAGAGAGAGAGAGAGAGAGAGAGAGAGAGAGAGAGAGAGAGAGGAGAGAGAGAGAGAGAGAGAGAGAGAGAGAGAGAGAGAGAGAGAGAGAGAGAGAGAGAGAGAGAGAGAGAGAGAGAGAGAGAGGAGAGAGAGAGAGAGAGAGAGAGAGAGAGAGAGAGAGAGAGTGCTGACGAGTGCATCATGCGACAGAGTGTGCTGCAACGGATCAAGTCAAATCAAGGCTAGTACTGTTCTATTTACAAAACG
>NW_028166528.1:0-17055 GCF_964263955.1 Coregonus lavaretus
GCTCTTATCCAGAGCGACTTACAGGTAGTGCATACATTATTTTTATTTATAAAAAAATTTCATACCCCCCGTGGGAAACGAACCCACAAACCTGGCGTTGCAAACGCCATGCTCTACAAACTGAGCTACATCCCCTGCCGGCCATTCCCTCCCCTACCCTAGACGACGCTGGGCCAATTGTGCGCCGCCCAATGGGTCTCCCGGTCGCGGCCGGCTACGACAGAGCCTGGATTCGAACCAGGATCTCTAGTGGCACAGCTAGCACTGCGATGCAGTGCCTTAGACCACTGCGTCACTCAGGAGATACGCAAAATGACGCCGGATTCAAAACCTTGATTTTTTTTGAGATGTGGGATACATACACATACTCTTACACACTCAACCCCTTTCCTTCACAATCAACCATAAGCTCAGATGCTCAACGGTTGTTACATCCCAGAGCCCAACTCAAGAAAGGACCTGATTTACGAACGCATAGTTGTGTTGATAATCCTTTCTATCACAACATTTTTGAAAAGATAGACATCGAGAACTACAAACGTTTTTCTACTTTTCTCAACAACATTGATGCCCTGAATTTAGCAGGCGCTATCGACAGATCAGTTGGAAAAAGTTGTGATAGGCTACTTTCTGCACACGCCACGGTCCGTGTGAACCGGAGTGACTTGACACAACGCTGGCCAAACAAGATGTAGCTACAAACAAAACAGAGTTAAATGGTTCCAGTCTGCCGTGAAGCATTCATCCATGTTATACGGGTAAGAGTCTAGCTACATTTTCAGATATTATATGTTTCTAATTTTGTCAGAAAGTTGTTTTCATTGTAAGTCAAAGCGTACTGTTAGCTAGCTAGCGAACGTTAGGTTGCTGGCTCGCTAGCTAAGGTTATGTGTATGATCTGTGTAGTAATATTATTCGAATCAGAAATCCATTTGCATTGCTAGTTATAGCCTTATGTTAGCTAGCTAACATTGAACCTAGTTGGTTAGCTTTAGCTAGCTGCAGATTCATACTACAGCTATGACAATGTTTGTATTGGTAGTAGTATAGGTTGGGATTATGCCGGTTCATTGTTTAGCTAGCTAGCTAGCTACATGTCTAAACAAAAGAGTCCACTTTGCCAGATGATTAGGTGACCCATCAAGTTTTCTAGGTGTGTCTGGGGGATTACGACCATCTATTGTATTTCATGAACATGTGTACATGACTAGACAATAGTGACCCATCCACTTAAAAATATTTTATCACTTTAGCCAGATATTGCTGGTGGCGGTTATAGCATTTCTTTCACATCACCCATCAATTTAAACAAGTGTGTCTGGGTAAGCGCCATCTAATAATTACAAAAATGTTATCAAATATTTTTATCAGGATACTTTCTGTTTTTGATATTGCTACTACGCAAGTAACCATTTCAGTGTACCCTTTCAGTTTTACACCTTCTGTATCCTGTGAATGTGACAAATAAACTTTTATTTAATTTGATATAGTGCATGTGTACCAGAGACGGTGATGTGAAGAACAACATGACCTGAACCAAAGTCAGATTAGGATACAGGCCAAGATACAGTGTATTTGTACTACAACTTTCACTTTTAGTCATGAAATCTTTGGTTGTTTACTAAACTACTTACTCACTCTGTTTAGCACATGGCCTCACATATGAATTCTTAAAGAGATGGGTGGAGCTAAGGCTTAAGAGGGTGTGAACGATGCTGAATGGGTGTAGACAAAGAAGAGCTCTCCAGTAGGTGTACCAAAACATTCAAAGGCCATTTTCTCAAAAGTGGGGTTACAAGTTAATCAACTTTCAAAGCAGAATTACTTTCCCATTGTTCCTCAACTGTAGTGTATAATATACAATTTTCTAGCTCTGAGTCGCTACTTTTATCCAATGTAAAAAACACAATTTCAAATGTTTGCTAGATATGACCGAATCCAGGTGGTGGGTCACAAATATCCCATAATATCCCATAATATCCCTATCAGCGCTGCCTAATATTATATGTTTTTAAGGACATACCTCAAATATTTCCACCCCGCCCATTTGAGCACAGCGAGCTGACATAGGACAGGTAAATTGCCGAACCTGGCATTAGGGCTGGAAAATGCCAGTGTGCCAGTTTTTACATGACAAAATTACAAACTAACGTGCGTTTAATAATAATAATAATAATAATAATAATAATTATTATTATTATTATTATTATTATTATTATTATATGGCATTTAGCAGACGCTTTTATCAAAAGCGACTTACAGTCATGTGTGCATAAATTTTTACGTATGGGTGGTCCCGGGGATCGAACCGACTACCCTGGCGTTACACGCGCCGTGCTCTACGAATTGAGCTACAGAGGACCATGTTGACAATAGCGCCGCCTTAACGGCAGCCGAAAATAGAACCCTCAGTGTATAGCATTATGCCAAAAAACAGATTTTCATATGCATCTAAAATCTACTAATAAAATTTTTGGAGAACAGCAATATTTTGAAGGTACCCATAAAAAACACAAATATGAACAATTAGTGGATATACAACTCCTCATGTGCTCTCACGTATCCACTCATTCTTCTATTCTCTGAATAATGCGCCTCACAGAAAATCTAAATTACAACAATAGCAACACAGCTTTGTATTGGCAATCTGTTTGTATCCTTGACGGCTATGGAAACCCGATACATTGGAATGCGATGGTCTTGTCATATTGCTTTTGTGCCTGTTGTGTGTCTCCCTTTTCTGGAGATGAATTGCTGCTGCGTCTCTGGCTGACAACATCGTTTATGAGAATGAAGGAAGGAAGCAAGGCCGGGAAAGTGGAATGTATTTCAGGTGGTAGTTGTTCTCCTCTCTCTCTCTCTCTCCCTCCCCCCCTCCCTCCCTCTCTCTCTCTCTCTCTCTCTCTCTCTCTCTCTCTCTCTCTCTCTCTCTCTTTCTCTTTCTCTTTCTCTTTCTCTCTCTCTCTCCCTCTCTCTCTCTCCATCTCTCTCTCCCTATCCCTCTCTCTCTCACTCCTTCTCTCTCTTTTTCACTTTCACTCTCTCTCTCTCTCTCTCTCTCTCTCTCTCTCTCTTCTCTCTCTCTCTCTCTCTCTCTCTCTCTCTCTCTCTCTCTCTCCCCCTCTTTCTCACTCTCTGTCTCGCTATCTCTCTCTTATTTTCAGCAGCTCTGTAATCTGTCTATTACTGTTTAAAGTATGTTACCTGTAAAAACGGTTTATTTCAAACAGCCCTACTTCTTTTTTCTTTATAATCAAGTTTTTATTATTTCAATTCGTAGGATTCAAACAATAGATTTATAGATATATATTTTTAAATCCCCCCCACATCCCCACCAACAATCTGATAGCATGTAAAATAAATAATTAAATACAAATAATTTAATTCATTTTACATAGTAAATCTACTGAACAATACATCATATAGCCTCAGAAATAGTGACAAATTATTTATACACAAGCGTTTTTCCTATTTTGTTGCATTACAACCTGTAATTTAAATTGATTTTCATTTGGATTTCATGTAATGGACATACACAAAATAGTCCAAATTGGTGAAGTGAAATGAAAAAAATAACTAGCCCCATAATAAGATCTGGTGCAACCAATTACCTTCAGAAGTCACATAATTAGTTCAATAAAGTCCACCTGCGTGCAATCTAAGTGTCACATGATCTGTCACATGATCTCAGTATATATACACACCTGTTCTGAAAGGCCCCAGAGTCTGTAACACCACTAAGCAAGGGGCACCACCAAGCAAGCGGCACCATGAAGACCAAGGAGCTCTCCAAACAGGTCAGGGACAAAGTTGTGGAGAAGTACAGATCAGGGTTGGGTTATAAAAAAATATCAGAAACTTTGAACAGCTGGGCAGAAAAAAGCCATCGCTTAAAGAAGGGTTAGTGATATGACGGATTTGTTAATGTCTGATATTACGTGCCGCAGGATTTTGGGGATGAGGACATTCCATGTATTTATTTATGTCACTGGTGGGTGCCAGAAGGCATGCGTGCCAGGAAGGATGGGAGGCCACTGGTGCTAATCTTAGAATAAGTATGTGATGGAAGGTCCTGACTAGGATGCAAGACGATACCATGTAGGGTGATACTATTGTGGTGAGGAGTGACTCTCAATAATGGTTGGCAACTGTTGGATAGAATTAGCTGGCCAAACAGTATATAGGCTGAGAGATTTTCTATGTAAGTCATTCAGATAACTAGGGGCAACTTACGTTATGCTGAATCCGGTACAGTAAATATTAAATACATTGCATCAACTCTCCAGCTAAGTGTTTAACTATTATCTTGCATCCTGAATTACTTGATACTGGAAAAACTCATCATAACAGTTAGAAAAAAATATCTGAAACTTTGAACATCC
The DNA here is from genome assembly GCF_964263955.1 of Coregonus lavaretus. NCBI lineage: Eukaryota > Metazoa > Chordata > Actinopteri > Salmoniformes > Salmonidae > Coregonus > Coregonus lavaretus. Next base: position 4,383 of record NW_028166528.1, read on the forward strand.
CACGGAGCACCATTAAATCCATAATTAAAAAATGGAAAGAATTTGGCACCACAACAAACCTGCCAAGAGAGGGCCACCCACCAAAACTCACGGACCAGGCAAGGAGGGCATTAATCAGAGAGGCAACAAAGAGTCCAAAGATAACCCTGAAAGAGCTGCAAAGCTCCACAGCGGAGATTGGGCTTTACGGAAGAGTGGCCAGAAAAATGCCATTGCTTATAGAAAAAAATAAGCAAACACGTTTGGTGTTTGCCAAAAGGCATGTGGGAGACTCCCCAAACATATGGAAGAAAGTAGTCTGGTCAGATGAGACTAAAATTGAGCTTTTTGGCCATCAAGGAAAACGCTATGTCTGGCGCAAATCCAACACCTCTCATCACCCCGAGAACACCATCCCCACAGTGAAGCATGGTGGTGGCAGCATCATGCTGTGGGGATGGGACTGGGAAACTGGTCAGAATTGAAGGAATGATGGATGGCGCTAAATACAGGGAAATTCTTGAGGGAAACCTGTTTCAGTCTTCCAGAGATTTGAGACTGGGACGGAGGTTCACCTTCCAGCAGGACAATGACCCTAAGCATACTGCTAAAGCAACACTCGAGAAGGTTTAAGGGGAAACATTTAAATGTCTTAGAATGGCCTAGTCAAAGCCCAGACCTCAATCCAATTGAGAATCTGTGGTATGACTTAAAGATTGCTGTACACCAGCGGAATGCATTAAAAGGGGGCGGAGTTGCAATCTACTGTAGAGAGAGCCTGCAGAGCTCTATCATACTATCCAGGCCTGTGCCCAAACAGTTTGAGCTTCTACTTCAAAAAATCCATCTTTCCAGAAATAAGTCTCACTGTTGCCGCTTGCTACAGACCCCCCTCAGCCCCCAGCTGTGCCCTGGACACCATATGTGAATTGATTGCCCCCCATCTATCCTCAGAGTTTGTACTGCTTGGTGACCTAAACTGGGATATGCTTAACACCCCAGCCGTCCTACAATCTATACTAGATGCCCTCAACATCCTGTGGCGTACTGCATTATCATCGAACAGCCCCCGCGATATGCAACTTTTCAGGGAAGTCAGGAAAGCAAAGGCTAGCTTTTTCAAACGGAAATGTGCATCCTGTAGCACTAACTCCAAAGAGTTTTGGGACACTGTTAAGTTCATGGAGAATAAGAGCACCTCCTCCCAGCTGCCCACTGCACTGAGGCTAGGAAACACTGTCACCAACGATAAATCTACGATAATTGAGAATTTCAACAAGCATTTTGCTACGGCTGGCCATGCTTTCCACCTGGTTACCCATACCCCGGCCACCAGCTCTGCACCCTCCGCTTCAACTTGCCCATGCCCCCCCCCCGCTTCTCCTTCACCCAAATTCAGACATATTATGTTCTGAAAGGGCTGCAAAATCTGGACCCCTACAAATCAGCTGAGCTAGACAATCTGAACCCTTTCTTTCTAAAGTTAGCCACCGAAATTGTCGCAACCCCTATTACTAGCCTGTTCAACCTCTCATTCGTATCTTCTGAGATTCCCAGAGATTGGAACGCTGCCACGGTCATCCCCCTCTTCAAAGGGGGTGACACTCTAGATCCAAACTGTTACAGACCTATATCCATCCTGCCCCGCCTTTCGAAAGTATTTGAAAGCCAAGTGAACAAACAGATCACCGACCATTTCGAATCCCACCGTACCTTCTCCGCTAAACAATCTGGTTTCCGAGCTGGTCATGGGTGCACCTAAGCCACGCTCAAGGTCCTAAACGATATTATAACCACGATCGATAAAAGACAGTACTGTAAAGCCGTCTTCATCGACCTGGCCAAAGTCTTTGGACTCTGTCAATCACCGCATTCTTATTGAAAGACTAAATAGCCTTGGTTTCTCAAATGACTGCCTCGCCTGGTTCACCAACTACTTCTCAGATAGAGTTCAATGTGTCAAATCGGAGGGTCTGGACCTCTGGCAGTCTCTATGGAGGTTCCACAGGGTTCAATTCTCGGGCTGACTCTATTCTCTGTGTATATCAATGATGTCGCTCTTGCTGCAGACATTTTGTATACATCTGGCCCTTCATTGGACACTGTGTTAACAAACCTCCAAACAAGCTTCAATGCCATACAACACTCCTTCCGTAGCCTCCAATTGCTCTTAAACGCTAGTAAAACTAAATGCATGCTCTTCAATCGAACGCTGCTTGCACCCGCCTGCCCAACTAGAATCACTACTCTCGGCGGGTCTGACTTAGAATATGTGGACAACTACAAATACCTAGGTGTCTGGTTAGACCGTAAACTATCCTTCCAGACTCACATTAAGCATCTCCAATCCAAAGTTAAATCTAGAATCGGCTTCTTATTTCACAACAAAGCCTCCTTCACTCATGCTGCCAAACATGCCCTCGTATAACTGAATATCCTACCGATCCTTGACTTCGGCGATGTCATTTACAAAATAGCTTCCAACACTCTACTCAGCAAATTGGATGTAGTCTATCACAGTGCCATCCGTTTTGTCACCAAAGCCCCACATGTAATTAGCCCATCCAACTACCTCATCCCCATATTGTTATTTATTTTGCTCATTTGCACCTCAGTATCTCTATTTGCACATAATCTTCTGCACATCTATCACTCCAGTGTTAATACTCAATTGTAATTATTTTGCACTATGGCCTATTTATTGCCTTACCTCCATAACTTACTACATTTGCACACACGGAATATATATTTTATATTTTTCTATTGTGTTATTGACTGTACGTTTTGTTTACCCCATATGTAACTCTGTGTTGTTGTTTTTATCGCACTGCTTTGCTTTATCTTGGCCAGGTCGCAGTTGTAAATGAGGACTTGTTCTCAACTGGCTTCCTGGTTAAATAAAGGTGAAATAAATAAAAAACTTGAAGGAGCTGGAGAAGTTTTGCCTTGAAGAATGGGCAAAAATCCCAGTGGCTAGATGTGCCAAGCTTATAGAGACAGAACCCAAGAGACTTGCAGCTGTAATTGCTGCAAAAGGTGTCTCTACAATGTATTGACTTTGGGGGGGGGTAAATAGCTATGCATGCAAGTTTATTTTTATTTTTTCTTATTTCTTGTTGAAAAAATATTTTTCATCTTCAAAGTGGTAGGCATGTTGTGTAAATCAAATGATACAACCCCCCCCAAAAATCAATTTTAATTCCAGGTTGTAAGGCAACAAAATAGGAACAATGCCAAGGGGGTTAATACTTTCGCAAGCCACTGTAAAGGACCGTTGGTTAAGATTTCAGAAATATCCACTGCTGCTTTTTTCCATGTGTCCAGAGTGGACACCTTGGCCCTGTGGATCCAGGCCGTGGAGAGCTCCGTAAGTACAATTTCCTTAAATGTGATATATCCTCCAGATCTGACAACACCTGTATATAGCTTTGATTGTTGGCTGTGTTCTGCTGTATGTTCTGTGTTTTGGATTGTTCAAATCAAATCAAATCAAATTTTATTGGTCACATGCGCCGAATACAACAGGTGCAGACATTACAGTGAAATGCTTACTTACAGCCCTTAACCAACAGTGCATTTATTTTAAACAAAAAAAGTAAGAATATAACAACAACAACAAAAAGTGTTGAGAGAAAAAGAGCAGAAGTAAAATAAAGTGACAGTAGGGAGGCTATATATACAGGGGGGTACCGTTGCAGAGTCAATGTGCGGGGGCACCGGCTAGTTGAGGTAGTTGAGGTAATATGTACATGTGGGTAGAGTTAAAGTGACTATGCATAAATACTTAACAGAGTAGCAGCAGCGTAAAAAGGATGGGGTGGGGGGGCAGTGCAAATAGTCCGGGTAGCCATGATTAGCTGTTCAGGAGTCTTATGGCTTGGGGGTAGAAGCTGTTGAGAAGTCTTTTGGACCTAGACTTGCCACTCCGGTACCGCTTGCCGTGCGGTAGCAGAGAGAACAGTCTATGACTAGGGTGGCTGGAGTCTTTGACAATTTTGAGGGCCTTCCTCTGACACCGCCTGGTATAGAGGTCCTGGATGGCAGGAAGCTTTGCCCCAGTGATGTACTGGGCCATACGCACTACCCTCTGTAGTGCCTTGCGGTCAGAGGCCAAGCAGTTGCCATACCAGGCGGTGACGCAACCAGTCAGGATGCTCTCGATGGTGCAGCTGTATAATTTTTTGAGGATCTGAGGACCCATGCCAAATCTTTTTAGTCTCCTGAGGGGGAATAGGCTTTGTCGTGCCCTCTTCACGACTGTCTTGGTGTGTTTGGACCATGATAGTTCGTTGGTGATGTGGACACCAAGGAACTTGAAGCTCTCAACCTGTTCCACTATAGCCCCGTCGATGAGAATGGGGGCGTGCTCAGTCCTCTTTTTTTTCCTGTAGTCCACAATCATCTCCTTTGTCTTGGTCACGTTGAGGGAGAGGTTGTTGTCCTGGCACCACACGGCCAGATCTCTGACCTCCTCCCTATAGGCTGTCTCATCGTTGTCGGTGATCAGGCCTACCACTGTTGTGTCGTCGGCAAACTTAATGATGGTGTTGGAGTCGTGCCTGGCCATGCAGTCATGGGTGAACAGAGAGTACAGGAGGGGACTGAGCACGCACCCCTGAGGGGCCCCCGTGTTGAGGATCAGTGTGGCAGATGTGTTGTTACCTACCCTTACCACCTGGGGGCGGCCCGTCAGGAAGTCCAGGATCCAGTTGCAGAGGGAGGTGTTTAGTACCAGGATCCTTAGCTTAGTGATGAGCTTAGAGGGCACTATGGTGTTGAATGCTGAGCTGTAGTCAATGAATAGCATTCTCACATAGGTGTTCCTCTTGTCCAGGTGGGAAAGGGCAGTGTGGAGTGCGATAGAGATTGCATCATCTGTGGATCTGTTGGGGCGGTATGCAAATTGGAGTGGGTCTAGGGTTTCTGGGATTATGCTGTTGATGTGAGCCATGACCAGTCTTTCAAAGCACTTCATGGCTACAGACGTCAGTGCTACGGGTCGGTAGTCATTTAGGCAGGTTATCTTAGAGTTCTTGGGCACGGGGACTATGGTGGTCTGCTTGAAACATGTTGGTATTACAGACTCAGTCAGGGACATGTTGAAAATGTCAGTGAAGACACTTGCCAGTTGGTCAGCACATGCTCGGAGTACACGTCCTGGTAATCCGTCTGGCCCTGCGGCCTTGTGAATGTTGACCTGCTTAAAAGTCTTACTCTCATCGGCTACGGAGAGCGTGATCACATAGTCATCCTGAACAGCTGGTGCTCTCATGCATGCTTCAGTGTTGCTTGCCTCGAAGCGAGCATAGAAGTGGTTTAGCTCGTCTGGTAGGCTTGTGTCACTGGACAGCTCGCGGCTGTGCTTCCCTTTGTAGTCTGTAATAGTTTTCAAGCCCTGCCACATCCGACGAGCGTCAGAGCCAGTGTAGTATGATTCAATCTTAGACCTGTATTGACTCTTTGCCTGTTTGATGGTTCGTCGGAGGTTATAGCGGGATTTCTTATAAGCGTCCGGGTTAGAGTCCCGTTCCTTGAAAGCGGCAGCTCTACCCTTTAGCTCAGTGCGGATGTTTCCTGTAATCCATGGCTTCTGGTTGGGTTATGTACGTACGGTCACTGTGGGGACGACATCATCGATGCACTTATTGATGAAGCCAGTGACTGATGTGGTGTACTCCTCAATGCTGTCTGAAGAATCCCGGAACATGTTCCAGTCTGTGCTAGCAAAACAGTCCTGTAGCTTAGCATCTGCGTCATCTGACCACTTTTTTATTAACCGAATCACTGGTGCTTCCTGCTTCAGTTTTTGCTTATAAGCAGGAATCAGGAGGATAGAGTTATGGTCAGATTTGCCAAATGGAGGGCGAGGGAGAGCTTTGTATGCGTCTCTGTGTGTGGAGTAAAGGTGGTCTAGAGTTTTTTTCCCTCTGGTTGCACATTTAACATGCTGGTAGAAATTAGGTAGAACGGATTTAAGTTTCCCTGCATTAAAGTCCCCGGCCACTAGGAGCGCTGCATCTGGATGAGCGTTTTCCTGTTGATTGTTTTAATTATTATTATTATTATTATTTTGGTCCTCTGTAGCTCAGCTGGTAGAGCACGGCGCTTGTAACGCCAAGGTAGTGGGTTCGATCCCCGGGACCAACCATACACAAAAATGTATGCACGCATGACTGTAAGTCGCTTTGGATAAAATGGCATATTATTATTATTATTTTATTATTTTTCATTTTTTCAAATGAGCATGTGTGTGAGAAAAGCAGTTTACAAATGAATTATTATTGTTATTGTTGTTGTTACTTTTGTCAGGAAGAACCAAGAGACTGTTGTCATGGTAATCTGACAGCTGCATGTTCATGTTCAGAGTTTCCACTGCTTTCATTTCTTCACAACCTCAAGTTAGCAACTTTCCATAGCCTACTTGTAAATCATTTGTAATGACTGGTAATTATATGAGCTGGGTAGAAAAATAAATCCATTATTAATGTGTTTATGCAGGTCCTAAGAAACATATTAAGACTAATAACATTTATTTAAAAAAAATAGAATAACATATAGTGCCTTCAGAAAGTATTCACACCCATAAACTTTTTCCACATTTTGTTGTGTTACAGCCTGAATTTATTTAAAAATGGATTTTTTTTTTTTTAGGAAATGTCACTGGCCTATTAATTATTAACTTTTATTTGATCAGGGCCAATGGTGCCCTGAGAGAACAAGATAAATAATATAACAAGATCCAGTAACAATTACATTACAGCAGAACCTCACCAACATCACAGCATCAGAAACGAGTTACTAAATCAATCGAAACAATTGCAATACACCATAATGTGAACGTGGAATTATGTTTTTCAAAAAAATATCTAATTAAGTATCCAACCCCTTTGGTATGGCAAGCTTAAATAACGTTAGGAGTAAAGATGTGCTTAACAAGTCACATAATAATTTGCATGGACTCTGTGTGCAATAATAGTGGTTAACATGATTTTTGAATGACTACCTCATCTCTGTACCCTAAACATTCAATTATCTGTAAGGTCCCTCAGTCGAACAGTGAATTTCAAACACAGATTCAAACGCAAAAACCAGATAGGTTTTCCAACGCCTCGCAAAGAACGCCACCTATTGGTCGATGGGTAAAAAACAAACAAAGCAGACATTGAATATCCTTTTGAGCATGGTGAAGTTATTAATTACACTTTGGATGGTGCATCAATACACCCAGTCACTAATAATAATAATAATAATAATAATAATAATAATTATTATTATTATTATTATTATTATTATTAGAACAAGGAATACCTGAGATAGGTACCCCCCCCCCCCCTTACCCCACCCCACCCCCCAAAAAAACAAAAACATTGTAAAGTGGTTATCCCACTGGCTATAAAGCCTCTGCTAAATGACGTAAATATAACAATCCCAAACACAGAACATACAATAGAACACAGACAACAATCACTAAACAACTAAATCTTGTAATGAATAATGTGGAAATTGAGCATGATGAGGAGACGAAACTGCTTGGAGTAACCCTGGAATGTAAACTGTCATGGTCAAAACATATTGATACAACAGTAGCTAAGATGGGGAGAAGTCTGTCCATAATAAAGCGCTGCTCTACCTTCTTAACAGCACTATCAACAAGGCAGGTCCTACAGGCCCTAGTTTTGTCGCACCTGGACTACTGTTCAGTCGTGTGGTCAGGTGCCACAAAGAGGGACTTAGGAAAATTACAGTTGGCTCAGAACAGGGCACCAAGTGTTGACAAGCTGAATGTACCGAGCTGTCTATGGGAGGTGCACAGTACTACATAGAGCCATGACTACATGGAACTCTATTCCACATCAGGTAACTAAAATTATAGACTGATCATTTCTTTGTCAGTGGGCAAACATACAAAATCAGCAGGGAATCAAATACTTTTTTCACATCACTGTACTATATTTTCCGCCTTTCTGTATATTTCAAGACATGACATAGGGTTCAGTGAGATACATGATGGGTTGGACAATACTCTTCTCCTCAAATTATAAATTATTTAAAAATAAAAAGTACAATAAAAGACTGGAAATCAGCGTCAATCCTCAGTCATTTACGCAAAGAAAAGTTAATGTGTCAGAAAGAGATACGGGCGATATGGGTGAGGGCTAGAGGCTCTGGACAGCTGTGATAGAGTGAGGTTTGCATGTGTATGTCTTGTATTGTTTAGAAAATATTAAATACAATCGTATAAAACAAATATAATAAATAATGACTAGGTCGGTTGGAGGAAGTAAAAGTACAGGCAAGCTACACCTTTCAGATTGAAAGAAAAGGCGGCAAAAAGATGGTGGCGGAAAAACGTCTTGGGGTGAAAGGTCAATAAAAGACACAGAGGCAGACCACAGATGCTACACAGAGGGATATACACGGGGCAGACCACAGATAATACACAGAGGGATATACACGGGGCAGACCACAGATGCTACACAGAGGGATATACACGGGGCAGACCACAGATGCTACACAGAGGGATATACACGGGGCAGACCACAGATAATACACAGAGGGATATACACGGGGCAGACCACAGATAATACACAGAGGGATATACACGGGGCAGACCAAAGATAATACACAGAGGGATATACACGGGGCAGACTGTGACACTCTGGCTCCACGGACCTTTATTCTTGAGCCAGGGTTGTTCATGTTCATTTGTTTTGGGTGTATTTCTATGTGGGGGTGTCTAGGTTGTTGTATTTCTATGTTGGGTGATTGTGCGTGTTTGTATTCATTGACTCCCAATCGGAGGTAACGAGTGTCAGCTGACGGCTCGTTATCTCTGATTGGGAGCCATATTTAAGATGTAGGTTTTCTTGTGTTAGTTGTGGGTTATTGTTCTATGTTCAGTCTGTGTAACTGAGGACGTCACGGATCGTGTTTTGTTTTGTCGTGTGTTTCTTTATTAAAATTAGTCATGTTCACTCGCTACGCTGCGCATTGGTCTCATCCTTACGACCGCCGTGACAGAATAACCCACCACAAGAGGACCAAGCGGCGTAACAAGCAGGGTGTCCAGGAGCCGACGCCCTTTCCAACTCTAGCGGATATCCACTTCGACTGGGTCAAGCCGCGTGAGGAGGAGAGAGGTTGGACTTGGGAGCAGAGGATGGAGAGTCTGGAGAGTCTGGCGAGGAAGATAGATGCCTGGTCCACGGGGAGGAGAGACCCCCAGAAAATTTTTTGGGGGGGGCTCACGACGTCGGGGCAGAAGGTGTACGGCCCGGAGGAGTGCAAGAGGTTGGCAGATATGGCCGCCAGTACAAGGGGGCTACTGGGTAAAGCAGGGAAGGAAAGTGTTGAGGCACGGCATGAGGTACTGGGGTGTGTAACCAGTTCGGTCCGGCCCGTTCCTAGTCCCGAGGTGCAGCCAGTAGTGTGTGTTCCCCGTACGGTACGGCCTGTTCCGGTCCCTCGCACTAAGTGTACGGTGCGCGTCGCCAGCCCAGCCCGGCCTGTTCCTACTCCACGCACCAGGGATACGGTGCGCTTCGCCAGCCCAGCCCGGCCTGTTCCTACTCCACGCACCAGGGATACGGTGCGCTTCGCCAGCCCGGCCCGGCCTGTTCCGGCCACTCGCACCAGGGATACGGTGCGCGTCGCCAGCCCCGCCCGGCCTGTTCCTGCTCTCCGCACTAGGCGTGAGGTGAGTCCCCAGGGTCCAGCATGCCCTGTTCCGGCTCCCCGCACTAGGCGTTATGGGAGTCCCCAGGGTCCTGCATGCCCTGTTCCGACTCCCCGCACTAGCCCTGAGATGCGTGTCCTCAGCCCGGTACCTCCAGTTCCGGCACCACGCATCAGGCCTACGGTGCGTACCCAGGGCCATGCATGCCCTGTTGCTTCTCCCCGCACTAGCCCTGAGATGCGTGTCCTCAGCCCGGTACCTCCTGTTCCGGCACCACGCACCAGTTCTACGATGCGCTTCAGACGGCCAGAGTCTGCCGTCTGCCCAACGGGGCCTGAACTGCCCGTCTGCCCAACGCCGTCTGAACTGTCCGTCTGCCAAGCGCCGCAGGAGCTGCCCGTCTGCCATGAGCCTGCAAAGCCGCCCGTCTGCCATGAGCCTACAGAGCCGTCCGCCAGACCGGAGCCGCTAGAGCTCTCCGCCAGACAGGAGCAGCCAGAGCCTTCCGCCAGACAGGATCAGCCAGAGCCTTCCGCCAGACAGGATCAGCCAGAGCCTTCCGCCAGACAGGATCAGCCAGAGCCTTCCGCCAGACAGGATCAGCCAGAGCCTTCCGCCAGACAGGATCAGCCAGAGCCTTCCGCCAGACAGGATCAGCCAGAGCCTTCCGCCAGACAGGATCAGCCAGAGCCTTCCGCCAGACAGGATCAGCCAGAGCCTTCCGCCAGACAGGATCAGCCAGAGCCTTCTGCCAGACAGGATCCGCCAGAGCCAGCCAGCCAGGATCCGCCATTCAGTCCGGTGCTGCCCCTCAGTCAGGTACTGTCCCTTAGTCCGGGGCTGCCCCTTAGTCCGGTGCCGCCCCTTAATCCTGTGGGGTTTAGTTGGGGGGTGGTCATGAGGAAGGGAAGACGTAAGCGGAGAGTGACTAAGGTGGAGTGGGGACCACGACCTGGGCCGGAGCCGCCACCAGGGACAGACGCCCACCCAGACCCTCCCCTAGACTGTTGCTGGTGCGCCCGGAGGTCGCACCTTTAGGGGGGGGTAATGTGACACTCTGGCTCCACGGACCTTTATTCTTGAGCCAGGGTTGTTCATGTTCATTTGTTTTGGGTGTATTTCTATGTGGGGGTGTCTAGGTTGTTGTATTTCTATGTTGGGTGATTGTGCGTGTTTGTATTCATTGACTCCCAATCGGAGGTAACGAGTGTCAGCTGACGGCTCGTTATCTCTGATTGGGAGCCATATTTAAGATGTAGGTTTTCTTGTGTTAGTTGTGGGTTATTGTTCTATGTTCAGTCTGTGTAACTGAGGACGTCACGGATCGTGTTTTGTTTTGTCGTGTGTTTCTTTATTAAAATTAGTCATGTTCACTCGCTACGCTGCGCATTGGTCTCATCCTTACGACCGCCGTGACACAGACCACAGATGCTACACAGTCATATTGTTACATCCTCTCTTTGCACAGTTAGATCCCAACATCAGGTTTTCAAGAAGCGCTAGTCTCCGTTTATACCCACCAATTGTAGACCCCCTCCACCCCCTTCCCCTTTCACACACGGTCTCCTGACTCACATGAACAGACACCATTTCTGCTCATCCAATGAAATGTGCCTCATTCAATGACTGGATCCTGTGGACACACTTCATGCCTGATGACCTAACCTTTCCGAAACACAGACAGACTGCGTCAATGACCACACCTGACAGAGACAGACAGACGAGGCTCTATGGGCACAACTCAGATGGGTTCAATGACAGCTGAGAGGAGGAAGGGTATTTCTTCCCTCTTTCCAAGGTTACTCATTTATCAGGCTCTTCCACATTTAGTAGTTCATCTCTTTTTTTGTCCTGAGAGAGAGAGGGAGGTCAATCTGAATCTGGTCTATAAGGGAGGACGACCTCGGAGGACAGAAGACACAGTGGAAGAGACAGAGAGAGTAACAGAAAGCTGTGTGTGTGTTTGTGTGGTTGTGTGTTTGTGTGGTTGTGTATGTGTTTGTTTGTATGTGTGCGTGTATGCCTGAGTGAGTGTGTGTGTGTCTGGGTCATAGTAACTCCCAGGTATTAGCAGGAGGAGATCCTAACACACTGGGCTGTAGTAACTCCCAGGTATTAGCAGTAGGAGATCCTAACACACTGGGCTGTAGTAACTCCCAGGTATTAGCAGGAGGAGATCCTAACACACTGGGCTGTAGTAACTCCCAGGTATTAGCAGGAGGAGATCCTAACACACTGGGCTGTAGTAACTCCCAGGTATTAGCAGGAGGAGATCCTAACACACTGGGCCGTGAGCTGTAGTAACTCCCAGGTATTAGCAGTAGGAGATCCTAATACACTGAGCTGTAGTAACTCCCAGGTATTAGCAGTAGGAGATCCTAACACACTGAGCTGTAGTAACTCCCAGGTATTAGCAGGAGGAGATCCTAACACACTGAGCTGTAGTAACTCCCAGGTATTAGCAGGAGGAGATCCTAACACACTGAGCTGTAGTAACTCCCAGGTATTAGCAGGAGGAGATCCTAACACACTGAGCTGTAGTAACTCCCAGGTATTAGCAGGAGGAGATCCTAACACACTGAGCCATAGTAACTCCCAGGTATTAGCAGGAGGAGATCCTAACACACTGAGCTGTAGTAACTCCCAGGTATTAGCAGGAGGAGATCCTAACACACTGAGCTGTAGTAACTCCCAGGTATTAGCAGGAGGAGATCCTAACACACTGGGCCGTGAGCTGTAGTAACTCCCAGGTATTAGCAGGAGGAGATCCTAACACACTGAGCTGTAGTAACTCCCAGGTATTAGCAGGAGGAGATCCTAACACACTGAGCTGTAGTAACTCCCAGGTATTAGCAGGAGGAGATCCTAACACACTGAGCTGTAGTAACTCGCAGGTATTAGCAGTAGGAGATCCTAACACACTGAGCTGTAGTAACTCCCAGGTATTAGCAGTAGGAGATCCTAACACACTGAGCTGTAGTAACTCCCAGGTATTAGCAGTAGGAGATCCTAACACAC